>NC_138882.1:171057214-171238353 GCF_965194825.1 Balaenoptera physalus | reverse complement strand
GATGTGGATTTGAGCTGCCCCACCCATCAGGGCACCTGCCCAGCTTTGGAACCTCCCAGCTCCCAGCTCCTTCCTGCAGCTCAACTTACCGGGGGTCCCATGAGTCCGGGGGGGCCAGCAGGACCAGGGTCCCCCTAGGGAAAGAGACCAGGGGCACTGAGACAAGAGCTTTGTCCAGCTTGTACCCACTCATTCATCAGTCTCCCCCTTTCTCCAGCCCCTCCCCCAGCTCTCCCAGGATGGAGGGATTGTTGCGTGGGGCACAGGGAAGATTCCAAGCCGGGCTCAGCCTCTGACTGGCTGTGCACTCTGAGTGAATCCCGGCCCCTTTCTGAACCTCAGTTTTCCTTCTTTTGGGTACAGAAGGGGATTGACCTTGATGCTCTGCCCTTTGCCATGGCCCCATCCTTTTCAGATGCCCCAGAAAAATCAGATCCAAGGAGCCAGGGACACTCAAGTCCTTCCCCGTCTGCAGCCTATTCTTTCTGACACCCAGCCTAGTTTCTTCAGCTGATTGAGTTTCTGGGTATAAATTTACTCCCTTCACTACCTGCCTTTGGTGAGACCCAGCTCATCCAACCTGGTTAAGGCAACTGGGAGAACAGAGAAACCAGGGGGCTCTGGTGCCATCAGAGAAGTGGAGTGTGGTGAGAGGCAGACCAAGGGAAGGTGGGGCACCTCCTGAAAGAGGTGTGGGGCAGTGGAATTCAATTCTCTTCATCAGGGTTCCCTTGACTTTGGCTCTTGGAGAAGGAAGGAGAAGGAAGGGGGTGCCCTCCTGGGCCCACCATCTCACCCTCACGCCAGGCTTGCCGTCCTTCCCATCCAGACCATCCAGACCGGCAGGACCCTGGAAACGGGAAAAAGGCATTCCTGCACGCCTGTGCTGGAGCCCTAGGAGGTGGGAGGCCTAACCCAGCCCCTCCACCCTCTTCACCCCCTCCACCCCTCACCCAACTCCCACCCCTAAAACACACACACAGACACACACACATGCGTGCATGAGCACACACACATACTCACACACACACACCTGTCAGGCTAAGCGCACACGTGCTCACCTGAATCCCGGGAGATCCTGGTGGTCCAGGGGGACCAGGCAGGCCTGATGGACCTCGAATCCCTTCACTGCCCTGGAAATGAGCCCCCCAGCAAAGTCAGCGGGGCCTTGCCCCCCTCCCTCCCCCTGACACACACCGGCAGGACAAGAGACCCCGGCCACGGGGCCCGGTGACTAATGGAAGTCAGGACAGCTGGCTTCGAACCCCAGTTCGGTTCTGGCCTAACTGGCTGTATCCCACACACCACTCCCCCAAGAAAATCTGTCTTCATCTGCCAAGCATCCGCCTTTCTGCACTGCTCCACGAGGAAGAGACAGAGCCTACTGGGTCCAGCGCCCTCCTCATGGCTGACCAAGCACTGGCCTGGTGGGTGCTCGGTAATGTGGGCTGAAGTGAGGGCACACATTCAGTTCACGTTGACCCCAGCCAGGTGCCAAGCACTATGTGGCCTCTGGTTCCCCCAGATGGAAAAAGGGTGGGCCCTGCCCCCGAGGCGCTCACAGTCCAGCGAGAGTCACAGGCCCAGGACCATCAAGGGCATTGCAACAGTCTATGTGCCTTGTGTGAGAAAGGGCCCTGGGAGTTGAGGAGAGGGAGCAGCTCACTCTGGTCGGGCGCAGGGAAAGTGTCACAGGAGAGTTAGCAGGTGCTGGGCTCTGAAGGACGGCTGGGATTTGGGTAGGTTTAGGAGAAAAGGGCATGCCACAGAGGACTTCAGAGAAGGATAAAGATTGGGAGGTGTTCACATGCTTGGTCTAGCTGGGGTGTCTGGGGAGCCCGTGTGATGTGGGGGTGGGGGGCGGAGAAGAGGCTGGAGGAGGGCCCTGAAACCCTGTACTAGATTTTATCAAACAGACCGTTAGTTTTCAAACTGTACTTCTCAGGGCCTGGGGTTCCTGGAGGAGCCTGGAGGGGCTGGGGGCACAAAGTGGAGGCCAAGGGGGTGGGACTCCAGGACCCCTACCCTTGCCTTAGCCAGAGCAGCTCCACTTGCATCTGTTTTATAGACTGAGCATTCATATGAGATTTTGTGTGACAAAAAGCCTTGGGGACTACAAAATAAAGTCTGAAAAACACCACTACGGGCACTGGGGAGCCACTGATGGTTCAAAGCAGGGGAATGATGAGAGCGAAAGTGTGAATTCAAATGTTTATCGGAGAAGAAAGGGGGAGGCAGGTAGCTAAGTGGGGAGGCGGCAGCATTTCCCCAGTGGGGAGAGGGAGGCTGCCCTGGCGCAGTGGCTGTGGGGGTCACCAAGGGGAAGGGATCCAGCTAGAGACCCCACAGAGGGGGGGAAAAGGGCTCAGGGTGGCATTGCCATGCCGCCAGCTACCAGGAGGGGTCAGCACAGCCCCAGGAAATGGCAGCCCCACAGGGAGTCAGGATGGAGAACCGCTGGCCAGAGGTTTGGGAGTCTCTGCAATGACCAGCCTAAGGAGAGCAAGCAGCCTCGGGCACAGAGGCAGCACGGAAGACTCTGGCAGGGGCCGCCACTCAGGTGCCCCACAGAGAAGGGAAGGGAGGTGGCACCCGCCACTGCCTCAACCATAGCTGATAGGTGCCGGCTCTGGGGTGGGGGGACGCAGCCAGGGGCTTGAGGGTTCTCCTGAGCTGGGAGGGAAGTCTCAGCTCTGTCACTGTCTCCCTGTGCATCCCTGGGATGCCCTCAGCCTCTCTGGGCTTCATTTCCTCACCTGAACAGTGAGAACCTAGACCAAGGTGGCCCTTCTAGAAGTCCTTTCCAGCTTTCAGAGGAAAGAGGCTCCCCAAGAAGCTGCAGATCTCCTGCCCCTCCCTGTGGGCTATGATCCCCCTACCCCAAGTTTAGAAGTCAATCTGGGGCCTCATTACACTGCCCACCTGTCACATCTGGAGAGCCCAGAGGATGGGCTGAGACAAGGATGTCAGCCTCCAGAGCAAGGCAGAGCTAGTCCCAAAGTTTATCTAGCCAAACCCAGGGGCAGCCAGTGCGGGGGCTCCCCAGCTGCTGCTCCTTCCCACCCTTGTCACCAGGTCACAGGCCACACCTGCCCTCTCTGGCCCTTGGGGACACCCTGAGCATGGCTTCCCAGGAGGCCCATTCCCCTTTCCTGCTGTTGTCAGACCCAGAAGGCAAATGCCCAGGCCTCCTCCTGCTGAAGGGCCCGGGGTGCCCAGTCTTGGACGTGCTTCCCTCCTTCCCTCAACTCCTCGCCCTCCCCTGGAGGAGCTGCAGCTGGCCGGGGCTGGCCTGTCGCATCTAGTGGCCCACCTCTCACTACACCCCTCTGCCTCCTCCCCACCCACGCTCTCCCATTGGGTGGGAACCTCGGCGGCACAGAGGCCAGTGGGCATCCTGGGCCCAGCTGTCAGCCCTAGGGGCCCACTGGTCTGCCCCGGCCCTGTTGCCCTACAGCAGTTGCTGGGCTCATCCTGGAGGTCTCTTTGCCCACCCTTGATGTAACTGAATTAGTCCTTGAATTTCTGATGGCTCAGAGCTGTGACTGTGGCCAACTTGGGGTCCTGCTCACCTTCTCCGCTTGGGGGCCAGGTGGGCCAGGTGCTCCAGCTTTGCCTGGGAATCCAGGGGGACCCTAAGTCAACAAAGAAGCAGGCAGGAATGAAAACGAGGCTGGAAAGCAGCTCCCCTTCCTTCTTCCTCCTGGGTGTGCTTCACCACTGTTAATGTGATGCGTTTTGACTTCCCAGAAACACCACCCAGGAGCATTACATCTGGCTGGGCGGCTGGGCTGAGGCCCACCCAGGAGGCCCTGCTCTCCAGGTCCTGGCTCCTGGAATCAGGCCTGGCCACCCAGGCCATTCCTCTGTTCTTCCCGTGCCTCTTCCCTCCCCTCCCTAGGCCCACCCTCACCCAGCCAGGCCTGGCCAGGCCTGCCCCTCACAGATGGGATCACATCGGACAGAGCTGGCTTTGTGTGTGCACTCACCGGTGGGCCTGGAAAGCCCGGCTGGCCTTGAAATCCCTAGGGGAAGAAAGCAAGGGACAGTTTGCTGTGCCACCCTCTCTCTCCTGCCTGGCTACCCAGGTGGAAAGAATGACAGCGTGAGGCTGCCTCAAGTCACGGGCCTTGTCCTCCACTCTGCCCCAAATGGCCAGCAGGTGAGGCTCTGGGCACGAGGTGAGAGGTTACAACTCAAGGATGGTGGGGGGTGGGAGGCTAGAGCTGGTCACTGCGCCCCCTCCCCCACCCCGTCCCGTACATGAGGGTGACCATTGGGGGAGGACAGCTAGATAGGTCCCTGCCACCACTCACCTGGTCACCTTTCTCACCCAAGTTCCCTTGGGGTCCTCGCTCTCCTCGGGGACCCTGTCACCACAGAGAACAATGCATCTAGAACCCAACCTTCCTGTCCCCAGACCCCAGGGCGGGATCAGGGATTCCCATGTCCACATCTCCCTGTCCCCTTCCCCACTCACTGCTGGGCCTGGGGGACCTGGGAGGCCTTCAGATCCTGGTGGGCCCTGGTGACAAAAAGGAGCAGAATCGGTCACTCTGACTGGGGCAGGCGGGAGATCAGGGTATGGGGCAGGGGACGGGGCACAGAGCAGAGGCAGGGATGTGGTGGGATGCCCCTCTAAGCTGCAGGATTCTTCTCCCTGGTCTGTTCAGGCTTCCCTTCCCTTGCCTGAGCTACTGAACCAGCCTCTTAACTAGTTCTGCCATCTCTTGGTTTGCTCTAATCCAGCCAGCAAGAGGCTGCCATCTCCTCTGCTTCAACACAGCTCTGATTATAATACTCTCTTGCTCCAACATCCTCCATGGCTCCCCTCTGCCAACTGAATGCTGGGTTTTGAGGCATCCTGTGATCTGATACCAACCACCCTTCCCTGCTTCAGTTCCCTCTCCTTTTCTTATCTTCTGCCTGGCTTGGCCAGACTGCAGTTCCCTGAACACTATACAATCATACCACTGGGCATTTGCACAACTGCCTCCTCTACCTAGGATGCCCACCATCCCCCACCATTTCTAGGTCTCTTGAAACCTTACCAAATCACTCGATGGCTCGAATCTGTCCCTGAGGTACCCTCACCCGTGGCTTCTCCCTCTGGGATTCG
Organism: Balaenoptera physalus; assembly: GCF_965194825.1. Classification (NCBI taxonomy): domain Eukaryota; kingdom Metazoa; phylum Chordata; class Mammalia; order Artiodactyla; family Balaenopteridae; genus Balaenoptera; species Balaenoptera physalus. The sequence continues at coordinate 171,233,234 of NC_138882.1, read as the reverse complement.
CCAGCACAGACAACCATGTGCTGGTTGTCTGTGCTCCCACACACCCCCGCAGCTCCATTCAGGGCTCAGCTCAAATGCCACCCCCTCAGAGAGGCCTCCCTGACCCTCTGTCTAATGCTTCCTGTTCATGGTTCCAACTCCTTACCCAGCTTGATTTTCTCCACCGGTCCTACCTCTCATAATTTACATGTAGCTGTTTACTCATCTGTTATCTACCTGGCCCACTGGAACGTGAGCTCCCTGAGGACCAAGGGCTCAACTGCCTGTTTTATCCACCAAGGCATCCTCAGAACAGAGCCTGGCACCCAGAAGGCCCACGAGAAAGACTTGTTATTGAATAAATGCACAATGGGGTTTGCTGCATCCCACCGGGGCCTCACCAGCATGTGCGAGGGGGAAGGTAAGACAAAAGACTTGGGAGGTTTGTCACAGACTTGGGTTCAAGTCCAGGCTCGGCCCTAATTCACTAACTAGCTGCAGGACCCTGGGTGAGCCACGTCACTTCGTGAGCCTCGGTGTCCCCATCTGATGACCGCCCCAGCTCCTGTGCTCAGTGTGGGGGGCCTGGCTCTCCGGCCTGTGGGCGTTGCGGGGGGAGGGAGGAGGTCCCCTGCCCGCTGACTCTGGCCCCCTGCCCCCAGGCGGCCCCTCTGCCGGTCTCCACGAAACCTGCCGGGATTCTCCTCCTCGCAGCTTCTGCCCCCGCAGCAACCAGCGGGCAGCGCCGACTGCTTGAGACGCAGCTGGAGCGAGTCAGGGGGCCGGGAGGCCGGGGTCACGTCTCCCGTTCAGGGGCGGTTGGGAAGCTCTCCAGGCGGCGGACAGGGACCGGCCATTTGAAGCCCTTCCTCCCGCCCCCGCGGAGGGAGCTGCCCTCCCGCACTCACCGATTCTCCCTTCTCTCCCGGGGAACCCGCGTAGCCGCGCTCCCCCTTGATGCCCTGACAGGCAGCAAAGAGAGAGGGAATTAGCCCCGTGGTCCGCCTGCCACGGCGCCGATGCGAGGGGTGGAGACTGCAGCAGGCACACAGACTGGCACTTAGACGCAGAAGGCGCCCCGGACGAGGCTGGGGGGCCAGAGGGGTGGGCTGCTCCTGGAGCGGAGCGGGGGCGCCTCTGCGGCCTCCCACCGCCACTCAGTGGAATGGGGGTCACGTCCACCTAACAGGCGCCTCCGCTGGATCTCCCCAACTCTCCCCCGCCCCCGGGGAGGCAGACCTCTGTCCTCTCCTAGTCTGGGAGGCTCCGGGTGCTCTGAGAGTCTGGCCCTTGATGTGCAGCGACTGTGGTGGGCCCCCCAACGCGGAGAGGGAGGCCAAGCTCCACTACCAAGGGGGCTTATGGGGTGGGGGCTGCTCTGGACGGACAGCCTGGCAGAGACACCAGCTGAAATGCTCGGAAAGGAGGGAGCCCGCTGAGGATGCCCAAGTCTGGCTGGTCCTGATCACCACCCCACGGCCCGGGTAACCCCAGACCCGGCTCCCCTTACTCACAGGCAGCCCCGGGGGGCCCATGGCACCTGGGTAGCCAGGTTGCCCTGGAGGACCCTGCAAAGAAAGGGAGACATGATGGACCAGCCCCCCAACATTTCTGTCCCCATCCCTGGCTGTGAGGGCGGCCAAGGCCCGACGGTCTGGAGCTGCCCCTCAGCAGATGCCCCGGTTACAGCCACCCCCTTGGGCCATTTCCCCCAGACCCAGCTCCCCTCGGTTGTGATCACCACCACAGTCCTGGATGCTGGGAGCTGAGCCAGAGGAGAAGGCCCAGGGCAGGGGATGAGGAGGACCCGGGTGGGGGCAGTGGAAGGGGCATGCTGAACGCTGCAGGAAGAGGGAGGGAGAAAGCCCCCAGGGATGGAGGTGTTTGCCCCTTACAGGGAGTCAGGGCACATGGAGATCAGCTTCCTTTGATCCTGAGGGATCCCCCAATACTGAGGGAATCAGGGCTGAGGGGCAAAGAGTTTCAAAAGAAGGAGTCCACCTCCCATCTTCCACCCAGCAGCCATGCTGGGGGGCCCAACCTCCGTCTCCCCAGGGCTCTTCATCTACCTCCATCCCCTGCTGCCTCTGCTTACCGGTTCCCCCTTCTCTCCTGTCGGGCCCCTGAGGCCTCGCTCTCCTTGAAGACCCTTGGAGAGAAAAATCATGAGAAACTGCAGGGGAGGGCAGTCTCCACGCAGCCCCTGACTCCTCCCTGCAGCCCCCCAGCCCTCTGTCCCCATTCTAGACAAAGGTGGGGGGCTGCTGGTGGCCCCCCCTAGTGTCCCCAGAAAAATGACCATAGGGGGTGTGCCCAGAAGGGTAACTATCAGAGGTGTAAATTCCCACATAAGGGTGCCTCTCAGGAGCATGCCCCCCGAGACAGGTCACCACAGAGATATGCCCGCCCAGTCGGGTGACTCTCAGAAGGTACTTCTCAGGCGGCTGTCATTGGTGTGCCCTACTGTGACCACTGTCTGGGGTGCACCTTTAGGAGGGTGACACATGTGCTCCCCCTGAGGGGCAGCTGTCCAGAGAGGGGTCCCTAGAGTGATGCTTCCCAGCAAAATGTATCACCCGACTCCCAACACTTACCTCTCCAACCCCCCGCCCCAGCCAAAAACCACAGTCTTTTAGGGATGCTGGGGAGGGACATGGGAAGGCTCCCTCCAGAGCAGTCCCTTCACTTTCTAGGTGGGAAGGGATATCCACTTCAATCAAAGCCAGAGCCCCCATCCCTCCTCACTCCTCGCCCTGGCCTTCGTGGATGCACCGCACCATTAAGGGGCCGTGTCTGCCCCTTCTCCCTCGTGCCCTCAAGAAACGGCACCCAGACCTTTCCACAACACAAGACAGATGGCTAGACGGACAGATGGCCCCTTCACCCAAGCAAGCAGAAACAGACAAGGTCCGGCCAGGATGAGGACGTGGGGACAGATGGAGCTGTGACAAGGAGAGGCCTTGCTCCCTGAGCCTCCATCACCAGGCCTGGGAGGAGAGGAGCTAGGCCCCAGGGACACGAAATCTGACAAACAGGAGGTTAGTTTCCATGACCCAGGAGGGAGCAACAGTGAGGATGAGGATGACTCAAACATACTTGTGACGATGACGAAGGCAGAGCAATTAACGACACCTGGCAGAAGGAGGCGGCCAAGACACTGGGCACAGAGGGGCAGGGCCCCACGACACCCAGAAGCCCTACTGCTGGCATCACGTGCCCAGCCTCAGAGCAGACTGGGACCGGAGCCAAAGAAGAGGAAAGGAAGAGGAGGAAGTTTCCTCTAGGATGATGGGAAAAGTTGCAAGCATGGCCGCCTTGAAATCCCTGGGGCGCCTCTGGACAGCCCTGCCAAGCAGCAGGGCAGCAAACCTGTGCCAGCCTGCAGTGTGAAGCCCTAAAGCTTTGGCGTCTCTGCCGGGCTCTGGGCCAGGTGCCTGGCAGGGCCCCAAGAACTACTTTCAGCAAATCTTCAGTCAACACCAAAGGTGGGAGAAGCAGGAGGCAGAGTGAGAAGGCAGGGATAAAGAGGCCCCTAGAGGCACCAGCTTAAAATAAGAAGGTAAAATAGCTCCAGAGGATTTAGGGGGAGTGATGTGTGACTGTGGGAGAGAAAAAGGGAAACGGAAGGGGGGAGAAGAGAGAAGATGAGAGAGGGAAAGCAGGAGAAGAGGGAGAAGGGAGAAATGAAAAGAAGTCAGAGACTGGGAGGCCGTCCAAGCTGCTGGGACCTCAGGGAACCTGTGTCGTTAGCTACCGAGCCTGCAGGGGGACAACGACAAACATGGAGGAGGGAGGCCAGGGCGCGACAGGAAGGGAGACAAGCAAAAGCCACAGAGACCTGGCTGGCAGGGGAAGGGGAGGTCGAGCAGCGCTAGGTTCTTACAGGCAATCCGGGGGAGCCAACAGCACCAGGAAAACCTGGGGGGCCCTGGTGGGAGAAACAGGCAGGTCACATCTCACAAGCACGGTAACCCTGGGTCACAGTCTGGGGCTGAGAGGTCACGGGGAGAGGAAGTCACGGGAATATTTTCAAGGCAGCTGGAAAAGAGACTCATCCCAAGTCTTGGCCCAGAAGACATCTGCTCCTCGCCTCGGCTCCAGGAAGAATGGCTCTGCCATCAGTAGAGATGCGCAACAGCCCCCAGAGTCAAACCACCTGCCCAAGTCTTCCTGAGTCCGAGTGAATCCTGGTGCCAGAGTGGAAGCCCATCATGCCTGTTACCTGACCTCCATGAGCCCCCAGGTGGGGACTCCCTGGTTCTAAGAGGCTCCCACCAGCCATTTTTTTTTTCCTCCAAAGAAAGCATTTTCAGTTCTTCCAGGCTTTCCTAGTCACTTCTATGTTCCTGCCATATCAACACCACAGAGGACTCCAGGGTAGATGCTCCTAGTCTAGCCTTTGTAGGCTTGTCTTAGAGATGGCCCTACAGAGCGATAGAGGGCCGCTCCATCTTAGCCCCTGGCCCCTGTCTGAAGGTTGCCACACGCTTTCCTGGCTGTCCAGACCATGAGCCATGGGTGCAAAACACAGCAGGGACAGGGCTGCAGAAACAAGGATGCGCCCTGAGGGCCTCCTCTAAGCAGGACCACAGGCAGAGCGGGGCGGAGCAGGCCTGTTCTGGGGATTCGGTGGCGGGAGGCCACAGTCCCCGCAGATGCTCTGACGAGGGAAAGGAGAGGGAAAGGAAGTTCCCTATTTCTGTCCTGCCCAGCTTCCCGGAGACAAGGCAGCAGAACGGTGTCTGGCTCTACAACCCCTCTGAGAGCCTCTCAAGCAGGCCAGGAAACCCACAGATACTTACAATAGGGCCTGGAGGACCCGGAGAGCCCCTCATGCCGGGCGAACCCTGCAAAGGAAGCCAGGGAATATGGATGAAGAGGCTCAGGCCCACAGCGCCCCGAGGTCTCCGCAGCCCTCCTCCCAGCCTGCCACAGACCCAGTCAACAGGCAGTGCTGTCAGAGCAGGATGTTAAAGCTGACGTTAAACCTTTCATTCGGTTCATTCAATCATCCAACAAACATTTATCGAGCAGCTATTATGTACTGGGCACTGGTCCAGGGGCTGAGGACACAATGACAAATGGAACATTAAAATCCCCACCTTGTGGCGCTTACATTCTAGGGAGAGGTGGACAGTAGTGCATGGAACAGAGGCTGGCACACGGGCAGTGCTCAGTAGACACCTGCGGCATGTTCCCGAATAAAGGGAATACACAGGATACCACACAGTGAGGAGTGTGGGGCAGAGAGAGGGACTGGGCATCGAGCACGGGTGTGCGAGTTCTATTTTAGAGAGGGTGGTCAGGGAGTGTCTCACCGAGAAGGTGATATGTGAGCAAAGGGCTGAAGGGGTGAAGGAGCGGGCCTTGGAGGAGAGTTGCAGGCTGAGGAAGCAGCAAGGCCAGGGGAGGAAGAGTGGCCCGGGGCCCAGAGCTGCGAGGAGGCCCGGTGCCAGGAGAGCAGGTGAGGCCAGAGCAGCGCGGGGCGCCGGTGACCTAAGGCCTCGAAGGCCCCTGAAAGACTCCCAAGAGAGGCAGGGAGCCACTGGAGGGCCCGAGAAGACTTTTGGCAGGAAGGAAACTGCCCTCGGGAACTGAGAGTCATTGAAGTGGAGACCCCAGCCGCCTCAGGGTCCAGCCCAGGCGAGGGCCCCGCTCTTACCTCTTCTCCTCTCTGGCCGGGCAGTCCCGGAGCGCCGGGCAGGCCGGGGCTCCCTACACAGCCCGGATCTCCCTCGTTGTTGTCCCCCTGGAGCGGGATGGACGGTGAGTGTGAGCAGCCCCGTGGGGCCCGGGGCAGGGGGTGAAGAGAAGACGGAGGCCCACTCACCCGGGCCTCCTCAGCTCTCGGGCGCTCCCGCTCCATGAAGCACTGTGGACGACAGCCAGAGGCCCGGTCAGCGGGGGGCAGCCGGGAGCTCGCCCTGCACCAAGGCCACCCCGAGCCCAGCCTCCTACCCGGGTGCAGCTGTCGAGGCCTGGCACGCCGGGGATACCCTGGTCTCCCTTCTCTCCACTTTCTAGGAGGGCCTCCGGGTGGGCCGTCTGCCCCTGGACACAGTCCCCGCAGATGCTCTGATGAGACAAAGTGGGGGGGTGGCGTGGGGCCCGGGTCGGAGAAGGCCAGGGTGGGCCTCATGGGGGAAACCCACTCCGAACTCAGCCAGGGGCACCCTGCTGGCCGGCACCCACCCACTCTCTTCCTCCCCAGCCACATGTCTGCGGCAGCTCTGCTGTATCCTCAAGGGACCCGATCCCAACACTGGCTTTGAGTTTCCTCCAGGAAGAAGCTCCGGTAGGGCCAAGCCAACGCCACTTTCCAGACAGGCGTGTGGGAGGAGGCGGAGGGGCCCGGGGAGGGACCATCTGTCCCGGCTGTTCCTGCAACCTGCACCCAGTGTGAGGACATGCCACGAGGAGTTAGACTGAAAAGGCCAGCTCCAAACACCAGCTTCTCTGCCCAAGGGAGCAAAGGAAACAGCTGCAGGAGGAGCCAGGCCCTTCGCAGACAGCCTCTGGGATGGGGCCTGCCCTGCACTTCCCAGTGAATCACGGCTGTTACAGGCTCCCCAGTGGGCCGGGCCTGAAGTCTTCCTGACAAGAAAGTCCTCCTCTTACCTGGAGGCTTTAAGCTCTTTGGGTCACAGACCTCTCTGAGAGTTTGATGGAAGCTGTGAGTCCGCTTCCCCTCAAAATGAAACCTACTAGTGAAAACTAGACTACAGTTTCAGAGGACTCGGGAGCCTGGCATCTATCCACGGCCCGGCGGGATGTCCACGGGCCCCTAGAGGAGACGCTGCTCCACCTCCACTGTTCGCTGCAAAGCTCAATGATAATGGTTGTCATTTACTCAGCACCCATGATGCCAGCAATGGTGGCAGGCCTTGCACATTATCACATTCAACCCTGACACTGCAATGAGGCAGGTCATCTTATAAGCGCTCTGGAGATGAGAAAGCTGAGGCTCAGAGAGACAGCATGACTTGTCTAAGGTAAGTGGGACCCTGGATCGGACCTTGGTCTGTCTGAGGGCCAAGGAAGCGCTCTGTCCACAGGCCCAGGCTTCCTCTGGGCTGTTGGTGCCCATCTGACCCCTTCTCCAGACCACACTCAGTTCCTGTTGGGGGCCCTCCGTGGTGCACTTGATCAAGAAGCCATCAGACAACATGTTACACAGAGAAATGTCGAATCCTGCATTTGGAGTCGCATAATCACTTGCCCAGGGGCAGGACTTGGGGAACCCTGGCTTGCCAGAGGCCTAGGGCAGAAGAGCGGGGGTTCACTGACACAACCCTGCCGTGATCCAACCTGTAGCTGCCGCCAGGAGGATAACCCGACCTCAGGCTGCTTCTGGAGATGACTGCTGTCCAGAGCAGCGGCGGGGCAGGTGGTCCCCATGCTCTGTCCTGACCAGGACCACTGGGGTCGTGGGAGCTCCAGGGCACTGACCAGCCAGTGCTAGAAGGGGGTGACCAGGACAGGGGCTCTGGAGGCCAAGGCGTGGGAGGGACCCCAAAGGATGCTGAGCTGGAGGAGGGAAGAGTCCTGATCTGGTCTCTAGAGGTAACTGAGCAAGGAAGCGCTGTGGCACCCGTGGTGCCCAGTGTGGGAGATCAGACCAGGCCACAGCCCTCGAGCATGGTCTTAATGCTACTGACAGACCCTGGCACAGGCCGACTCTCCCTTCAGGCCCCAAGTCCTCTTTCTTGCCCCACTAGAATCACCTCTCAAATCCCTTCTCCTCCCTGGATTCTTTCTGGATTGAGCAGAGGACAGCCGGAGCCTTCTTCCAGGCCCCTACCCAGCCCTATCATAGAACATAACCTTCGCAAATCCCTGCGTGACTGCCCTCCAAGTGCACTTTCACCTTCCCTGCCCTGTCCCCGTGTGACCTCACTGGCAACTGCTGCGGGCAGGTCTCCGTGTTACCACTGCCCAGAGCACCCATGGCCACCTATCTGGGTGCCTTCACAGGATTCCTTCAAACACTCGCTCAGCAAACACTGACTGGGGGTCTGTTCCGAGCCGGCCCCTGACTAGGCCCCCTCAGCTAGATGCCTGGCATGCACGGTTCCCACAAACAGCTCCATCTGCAGCTCTCTGTGTGTGGTGCCATGCAGCTGAGCGCTTACTACAGCGATCCCCTTAGGGGAACCCCTGCCAGTTCCTAGGCCCTCCCTCTGACTCTCTTACCTTAAGGACATGCTGTTCAATGGGCAAGGATCCCTGCAAGAGACAGACACGAGGGCTCAGAGGGCGAGCGGAAGGGGGACGGAGACTTACGGCACCAGGTGGAGCCTCGGGAAGCCACGTGGCTTCCAGGTTTCTCCCAGCCTCGGAAGACGGAGGGAGGAGGGACCCCCACAGCAGCTAGGGGCGCTAGCATGGCAAGCTCAGCCCTGGGAAGAGCAGGGGGGGCGCAGGACAGTGAGTCCAGGCCGGTACCTACCAGCTCTGCAGTCAGCCCAGGCTGTCCTGGCAAACCGTTGTTCCCCGGCACTCCCTGCAGCCAAGAAGAGACACGGGTGAGTGGACACCTCTCTCTAGCCTGTAGGTCACCCAGATTCTTTCTCACCATCGCCACTGCCTCTCCCCCTCATCCTGAAGAGCTGAGAGCCCTGGCTGACGTCTATTCTCAGCTCAAAAGTCTCCAGACTGTTTGTAGGAGGAGCTGAGGAGACCCAGAGGGGTGACCCACCCCCCAAAACCAGTCCAAATGATTTCTTCCCCTACATGGCAGGGCAGTGGGTCTTCTATATAGTAAATAACTATTATTTCTTTCTGTGCTAAGTACTTTTCCTATATTTTCTCACTATATTTTCTCATTTAATCACCACAGTTGTTTTGGTGAGGTAAGTGTTATCTCCATCTTAAAAACAAGACGAAGAACTCAGAGAGGCAAGCAACTTGCTAAAGGTCACAGGACGAGCAAGGCACAGCGGTGAGATTCAGATTGAGGACCGCTGGCTTCAACCCCTCTCTTAACCACGATTTCTGCATCATTCCTCAAAAGACATTCCCCAGAACACTCAGGCACACACAGGGTGGAGGCCTGGGAGTCATACCCATCTAGGTGCAAATTCTAACTCACTACCTGTACAACTTTTGTCAGGTTACTTGCGGGGAGGTGGGGGGGGGGAATCTCTGTGCCTCAGTTTCCTTTTCTGTAAAACAGTGGTAGTTTGTGGTGAGGCTTAAAGGAGATCACGGCTATAAGGAGCTTAGTACAGAGCATGGCACGAGGGATGCTCACGTTAAATGTTTACCACCCAGACTCTGTTCCCCTTACAGACTCACAATGCACATCTGCATATTAAATACTCCATGGAGGCAGGGAGTGTGTTCGGTTTGAAACCCCCAGTGCCCCACCCGGAGGAGGCATGCCTCAGATACATGCTGAGCGGACGCACTGCTGCTCACCCGCTGCCCCGACACAGGATTTCCTTGGCCCGCTCTGAGAGCTGGCCTCCCTTCAAGTCCCAGCTCCCAGCAATAGAACACGTTACCCTCCCTGGCAGCCCGCCCGATCTCAGGCCAGGCTCCACCAGGCCTGAGTCAGACCTGGAGTCCGCCTCCCCCGGCCCCTCCTGCCCCTCCACGTGCCGTCACCCAGCCCTGCTCATTCCGAGCCCTCAACGAGTTAAGAAGGCAAAGTGCTTAGAACAGCCCCCGGCACAGGGGAAACACCGTGACCGTGTTAATTCTAATCATGCCCCTAAATGATCATTCATCCCCTGCCCCACTCTCCATTGTCTGTGTTAGTTCAAGCCTGATACTTTGTGATTTTCTCTTTCTGCGCGCCCAGAACTATACCTCCCACTTGTTCTACTGTAGAAGTGAAGAGCTACTGTGCACTGTCTACTAGCTACCGAGCCGCACACTTCTTAACGTCTGTAGGAACGGATGGGGATTACTGGAGCTCTGGAGGCTGTCTATCTCTGAGCCTGTTCCTGCACCTGAAGAGAGGAGCTGCTGGGCCCTCCCTTCCTTGAAAGTACTGCAGGAGACGACCAGGGAAGGGGACCTGCACCCTGCCTGGCACAGGGCTGCCCACAAGCAGCAGCCTCGGCTTGGTCTCCAGCACTGGTGCCAGAAGAGGACTCTGGTGCCTGGGACCAAACTCGGTGGCAGTCACTCTTTTCTGCCTCATTCCCCCAGCATGCCTTGGCAGGGTTCACATGACATCTGCATGCACTTGTTAATGGGTCACTTTGAAATGACTCTCACGTTTCTCCAAGCAAATTGCAAGCCCCCTGCAGCCTGATTCCTGTTTCCTGGCAGTGCAGCAGGAAGCCCGGACGCTTGGTAAAGGTGTGGCTGGCCTGTGGGGAACCCAGAGTTGGCTCTAATTCTGAGCTCTCAATGAGACAGAGAATTGGAATACTGAGAGAGGCTCCCATCAGCAAAGGGGGCCCACCAGAGCAGATTCTCAGCCCAGGGTGAAGGGAGGTATATATAAAATCATCAGGGCAGAGGGGGGAGAGTAGTTTGTAAAAAGCTTCCACGCAGTCCTGCTCTGCCTTTTCAGGTGAGACTCACTCTTCCAGGAGCTGGGAGCCAGAAACACAGAAGCTACTGTCTGTGCCTCCTAGGGCCTCTGGGAAGTGTGGCCTGGCATGCAAACCTTGGGGAGCCACCCTGCAGGGCAGTGGAGGGCAGAAGAAAGTGCCCTGCACGGGAAAGCCCCAGTCCAGCACTGCCAATTCGTAGCCGATGACTTCAGACAAGATATTTCACCTCCCAGAACCTCACTGTGCCCAGCTGTGACTTAGGGATCCACCACCTTCCTATTGGAGTTGATGTAAGGCTCAAACAAATGCGAGAGAATGGATGTAAAATCATAACAGTAGTTGTTGTCATAATGATGGCTAATGACTTCCGAGCATTCACTATATGCCAGGCAAGGTTTTACACATTTAGCAAGCATTAACTTGCTTAACACTCACAAAAGCCCCATGAGGTAGGTTCTGTAATTACAATATCTCCACTTAACAGATGAAGGAACTGAGACACAGAGAGGGTAAGTAACTTACCCAGCATCACAAAGCTAACACGTAGCAGAGCTGTGATTCAAAGTCAGGCTGCCTGGTTCTGGAACACACACTCTAATCATGATGCCACAAGGCTCTCAACTCCTACTGCTCGCCCCTCACTCCCTGGCCTCCTTCCTATTCTCCAAACATGGCAGGCACGTTCCCACCCCCGGGGCCTTCGTACCTGCTCCCTTGTCTATCTGTCAGGAATACTCTCCTTTGCAGGCTCTCTCCTCATTTCCTTCAAGTATTTTTATTTTTTCTTTTTCCCTTTTTTTCCTTTAAGTCTTGATTTAAACATCCCCTTCTTTTCAACACTTTTCTCAAATATCTTCCCTGGGCTCCTCCCATTTTCTATCCTCACTCCCTGCTTTAACCTTCTTATCAGGACATATCACTTTCTAACATACTGTATTTTATTTATTTCTCTTGCTTATCGCCTGTCTGTCTTACTAGAATGCAAGCTCCCAGAGGGCAGAGATTTCTTTCTGTCCACTGCTGTATTGCCAGCACCTAAAACAGTGCCTGGAAAATACTAGGTGTGCAAAAATTTCGTTGCATGAATGAATGTTGAACGCTGCTCCAAAATGGTGAGCTCTGCACCAGTGTCAAGGATTGTCAGCTGACTCAGGTTCTGGGTTCCTGACAACTGACCAAGGCCCGAGCTTGACACAGGAGTCAGTGGGGTACCTGGGCTACAACAACAGGGCATTCCTCAAAAAAGGTCTGGGAATACACACAGCCTGCCCTCAGGGACCAGTGCGTCCTCCGTACCACTCTGGGAAGCGGGAGCACAAGGACTGAGAAATGACACATACAAACGTTGGGGCAGGGGAGCGGCACACTCGGGGTCCGGCACAGAGCATGCGCCCTGTTGCCTTGCCCCCCGCTTCTCTTCTCCCTCTTTACCTGAAGCCCAGGCATTCCAGGGGGGCCTGGTGGTCCAGGAATACCCGGAGGACCCTGAAGGAGAGAAGAAACCATCAGACCCAGAAGAAAGTTCTGCCCCATCGCTGGGGGCGCCGGCGTTAGGATGGGCAAGCCTCGGGACGCTGGCGGACAAGAGGAGAGACAGAGGAGACAAGCGACACACACCTGCGGGCCCGGCTGCCAGGAGCTGCCCATCCAAAGTCCCGGAGCACCCTGGGTGGGAGTGGGGATCGCAAAAGAAGGTTACAGGCAATGTCCACACAAAGCACAGGGCTGCGTGGGGACGCAGTTGGCTGGGGCGCAGGGGCCTGTGCGTCTTGGGCACAAGGCCGGAAGCCAGGCCTCACCCCCAGGCCGGGGGCGAAGGCTCTCGGCACCGCTTACCGGCATGCCAGAGAAGATGGGGTCCCCTCGGGAGGGGCAGGAGCACTCCCCTGGCTCACCCTGAAAAGAAAAGAGCCTTTGTCAGCAGGGGGCGAGGATGGAGGACCCTCTGGAAATCAACAGCTAGGAGGCGGGGTAGGCTCTAGAGATGGAGAGGGCAGGGTTTAAATCCAGGATCGGCCTCTTTTTTACTGTACCCTTGGGTAATCTGTTCAACCTCTCTGAACCTCAGTCTCCTCATCTATAAAATGGGGATAATAATACCAAATGCACAGACTGTCATGAGGATGGAATGGATGACTGTATATAGAGTTCCTGCCATGTGCCAAGCACTCAGCCATCAACAGCTCTTGGTGTTACTGCATTTTTCGCTTCATCATTGTCTGCTGCTGCGTAAGTATTCAGCCCCATTCCCCTTGGCCCAGCCTGGCTTCCATGCCCTTCTCTCCTGGTCCCTCACATCCCTGTCCTCTCACTAGTCCTTCTGAACTCAGTTCCTTCCCCTGTCCTGTAACTCAGCATCCATCTGAAAATGCAGCTGCCTCCCATGGGGGCCTTGGAGCTCTCTGGGTCTCCTGGGATCCTGGTTGAGCCCTGGGCCAGCAACCAGGGAGCTAGTGGGTGGCAAGGAGACCAGGATGACTCCTCAGCACCCATCCTTCAGTCCAGAGCCACAGCCAAGTGCAGAGGGTCCCCTGGGTGGCAGAGCTCCAGGGGCTGCTAATTTCCCCAGAGTATTGGTCACAGGTCCCTGGGACTTACCTTTTCTCCCTGCGCTCCCTTTTCACCCTGCAGGGAAGAAACACAGGGGGATGAGTAGATAGGGGTGTGGAGAAAGGGCCAGCTGTGGCTTCCTGCTGCCCCACGACACGGTACTCACCAGCATCCCTCTGGCTCCTGGAAGTCCAGTCTGTCCTTGCTGCCCATCAGGGCCCTGAAGGGAGAGAGCCCAGGGTCAGTGGGCAAGGCTGGACAGCAGCCAGCCATCTGGCCTGCCAGCAGGGGAGGGTGATAGGACAAACAGAAGCAGTGCCAGGCTCCCCTGGAACCCACATCCCAGTGCCCATGTCCTAGAGTAGGAGACTGAGGCCCAAGAGACAAGGCGAGGAGGAAGGAGGAAGAACACTGGCATTTCCCGAGCACCTTCTTGGTGTCAGACACTGGGCCAAGCACCTGTCAGGGAGCACTGGATGGGATCCCCACTCCCAGCCCTGCAGGATGGTATTGTTCCATTATACAGGTGAGGAAACGGAGGCTTAAAGACATTTTGTAATAGACCCAACAGCACGGCTGCACCCAGGTCTGTGCGGCCCAAAGTCCCTGCTCTGTCCTCTTACCCTTTAGTGTTTGACACAATTCTCTCCATCATAAAAGTTCTCTCAGTTGATTTAAGGAGGAGACGGGAATTTCAGCCCTGATTTGTCAACAAGGAATTGAAGGCCCTGAGAGGCTGTCACTGGCCTAAGGTCACACAACTAGTAAGTGTGGCGCCAGAATTGGGAAACCTCCCGGATGGGATTCAACTTGAGGGAAGGTGGTCTGGAGAAGTCAGCAGGGCTCTCTGACGGCTGCTGTCCTGTGGGACAGGCCACCTTCGCATGTGGGACTCAAAGCTCCCTGAGGACCAGGGCCGGCTTCACCTTCACCTCTGCCTTTACTGGGAGCTCCCTGGGACAGGCGGGGACCCTGACTACCTAGCTGTGCTAGGCAACCACACGGACGGTGGGGACCTGGGCAAGGCCGCGGCCCCTCTGGGCTTCAGCGCACCCTCAGGAGGAATCCATCTGTGATTCCCAAACTGGGTCTGGAATTTCTCTAGGGATCCATAAAGACAGAAAAGATACAGTTCACAGGCTATTTTCAACATTACCAAAAGCCTAGGAAAAATTATACATTTGCCCACAACCTGGCATGACACAGGCTGGCTGAAAGGTAGCATTTCTTTGATTTAGGCTAGAATTATATCATCTTAAAAAATTCTAGTGGATTCATGTGGAGTCAAAGCTAGCTATTATACAGGTCTTTGATGAATAAAAATGAGGAAATGCGTATATTATTACCTAATCTATGCAATTTGTTCAACAGACACATCTTTCAGAACATGGGAATCACTGGTGGGACAGCAATAAAGGGAGGTCCTTGAGGGTAACAAGGTTCAAAGTGTTGCTGGTCTGGATAGATCTGTGCGGGCCAGTACGGTAGCCAATAGCCACATGCGGCTACTTAAATTTAAAATAATTAAAATTAAATCTAAAGTTTAGTTCTTCAGTCACACTAGCTACACTTTGAGTGCTCAACAGCCATGTGGGGCTGGTGGCCACGTCTCAGGCAGGGTAGAGAGTTCTATTGGGCAGCACTGTTTTAGATGATCCCGAATGACTCCAAGGTTTGAAGTGGAGGGTGGCGGGCAGAGCATATGGGCTTTGAGTCAGACAGACCTGGGTTCAAGTCCCGGCTCTGTCTCCTCACTCTCTGGCCTTCAGTTTCCTCATCTGTGAAATGGGGATAATCATAGCCGTTCCCTTACGGGACTGTTGTGAGGATTAAGTGAATCTCTGTTTGTTTAGAGCTTAGCACAGGGCCTCAGCACAGTCACTGCTCAAAAACTGGTGGTGTTCAATACTATCATTCTTCAGGGGCTCCCCCCAAACAGGGCGGTCTTCCTTCTCCCAGGCCGGGCCAGGCTGAGGTCTCTCTCCTCCCATCACCCATGCTGCTGGGACGGGCAGGGTCAGCCCCATGCCCTCTTCCTGGCGGCAACGCCCTTGGTCCAAACAACATCCCCAGTGTGGAGCGTGGGAGAGGGCCCTTACCGGAGGCCCAGAGACACTGGCACCAGCAGGTCCCACAGGCCCAGTGGCTCCTTTCACCCCTGGAGATCCCTGTGGAAGAGAGGGTACAAAGGTTGCAGGGCCAGAGTTTGAAGCTAGCTACAGTCCAGCAGGTGAGACCAGGCCTTGGGCAGCCCTCTGACAAACATCCCTCCGCTCCCATGTCCCCTGTGCCCACTGCCAGGACATTCCGAAGTGTTACAAGTCTAGAGCCCAAGCAGGCAGAGGCTCACCTTGGCACCCTTCTCTCCAGCAGGGCCAGGTGGCCCCCGAGGTCCCAGGAGCCCCTGCAGATGGAAGCACACTTAGTTATCTCTATCCTAGAGTGGCCCCTTCACCTGCCCGTCTCCTCCAGGCCCAAGGCAGACGTACCTGAATGCCAGGCAAACCCTGGGCTCCAGGCTCCCCCTGCAAGTCAGAAAAGGCAGACTGGGCCACAGCTGCCCAAGCCAACCTGCCCCGCCGGCAGACCTGGTCTGGGGTGGGGTGTCTGCCAGCCCAAACTCAGGAGAGCTCCACAAGGAGACTCTGAGGGTCAGAGAGGGGCAGGGGGTCAAAACCAAAGTCCCCAACAGAAACAACCGCAGGCCAGGGCTGTGCCCTTGAGCATCTGGGGGCAGGCAGAGCTCTGAGGTTTGGGGGGCAGGTGGGAGTGAGTAGCTGGCTTAGGGAAGTGCTGGGAGGCAAGCAGGCACGCGTAAGGCTGGAGACTCACCTGGGGCCCCTGGACTCCCACTCCTGGAGGCCCTGGCTCTCCCTGAAGAGGCAGAAGGACAAGCCTGTGCTTGAGATTCCCCACTCACCCTTCTCCCCTGTCCCAGCCCCTCCTCCTGGACCTCCTCCACCTCCGCCTCCTCCCTGCTCTGCAGCTGATCTCCATTCCCCCCTCCAGGCCCACCGTCCCCACGCATCTCCGCATCCGCACCCTCACCCACACAGAGCTGCAGCGCAGGCCCTCACACTCACACACACCTGTATGCCCTTCAGTCCTGGGGGTCCTTGAACTCCTGGTAGACCAGGCTGGCCCTAAAAGACACAGGTGAGCCATGGGTCCCTCAAGGGAAAGGGGGCAGGAGGGAGAGAAGGAAAGCCCAGGGAGGGAAAGACAAGAGGACAGGTAGCCAGAACTCACCGGTTTACCAGGCCGGCCCACGCCTTCCGGCCCCGGATCTCCTTTCAGGCCTGGCTTCCCAGGTGGTCCTGCCCTGTCAGTCAATGCCCCCTGCAGGCTGGGGCAGGCAGTGCAGCCATCACCCTGGTCAGAGATGGGCACAGCCAGGAGCTCATGAGCCAGGCCTGGCAGCCAAGCCAGGAGGAGACATCGGAAAGGGGATCCTTGCGCCCTTCTGAAAGCTCTGCCCCTCCACTGACCCCTCCTCAGCCTGGGATATCAAAATTGGCCCCTGACACGCCTAGCTCTCCTCCCTGCCTCGGAGAATAGCTGAGGCGCCTCCACCCAGTGATTCTGGCATCCCCTGAGGCTCACAGCCTGACCCCAAGTCCTTCCCCTCACTAGCTCTCAGCCTAATCTCTTTCTGCCCATGCAAAAAACTGCCCCCTGCCTGACTGACCTTTTCTCCTTTGGGCCCTGCAGGGCCCCGAACCCCAGGCTCTCCCGACAGTCCCGGCCGCCCCATGGTGCCCGGTGTTCCAGGATCTCCGGGATTCCCAGCATCGCCCTGTAAGGAGTAGGGTTCAAAGAGGGCAGGGGTGATCCAGCTGGAGTAGGGTTCAAGGAGGGCAGGGCACGGTGCCCTCTTGGGACCTGCAGGCACTCAGAGCCCTTCACTGGGGCTGGAGGCTGGGCAGGGAGTGGAGAGTGGGCACAGGGCAATCAGGAATAGGAGGTGGGGAGGGCATCTGAGAGGAGGTGGTGCCCACCCGTGCCCACCAAATTATCTTACCTTCTGCCCCTTCAATCCATGCTCTCCAGCTTTGCCCTGAGGAGAAAGCATTTCCAGCACCCATTCACTCATACTAGACACCCTTAAGTGTCTGGCACTGTGTTAGACTCTGGGAATATACAATATACAAGACAGATCAAAATCTCTGCTCTCATTCTAGTGAAGCAATATTCAAGAGAAGAGACTTGAGCCAGGCTCCCTGCCTGGGTGATCCTGGGCAACTTACTTAACCTCTTTGTGCCTCGGTTTCTTTACCTGTCAAATGGGGACAATAAAAAGAGCACAGGCTTCTACCTCGTAGGGTTCTTGTGAGATTAGACAAGCTGATATATGTGAAACAGTGCATGGCTCATGATGAACACTATGTCAGCATTCACTGCTATTAGTAAAGCAGTAACAATAATAATCACCACAGTGGTAATTATCATTTCTTGAATGCCTATTGTGTGCTGCTAAGTTCTTCACACACATCGTTCCTAGGCTTTACAACAACACCATGCATAGGAAACAGAGGCACAGAGAGGGGAAGTAACTGGCTCAAGCCAAAGGGCTAGTAAAAGGCAGATCTGGACTTCGAACCCAGGTCTGTCTGGTTCCAGGTTGGTGGTCTTTCTGCACACCCGGCCATGCTGTGTCCCAGGACGAAGGGCAGAGGCCTGTCAGGCCAGCTCCCTCTGGGGACAGAGGCACTGACCCCTCCACACACTCTCACTTACTCCCCACTGCACAGGGAGCCTAGAGACCCAGGCAGCCCCTGTCCCCCTCAAGCCCTGCCTGTATCCCACCTCCACAGGCCCCAGAACTCACCTGTTTTCCTGGCAGGCCAAAGCCTGGATGCCCAGGCTCCCCCTTCTCTCCGGGAGGCCCAGGCAAGGCCACCACGTGGCTGTCCCCATCCTCGTGCTTGGACAGGGCTCCGCATGACTCACAAGGCTCCCCCTGCCAAGCAAGGACACAGAGTTGGGGGACCTCAGGCAGGTTTGGAATCTGGGGCTGGGGAACGTAGCCCGGCCTGACATAGCACCTGTGCTTGCCAAGGGATATCTCAGGAGACATTGTGGGAAAACAGGTAAGAAACGAAGGTGGGGGCCAAGGCCTCAGGGGTCCTGACATCATGCTAAGGAATCAGATGTTACCCTCAGGCAGTGGGGAGCCTCGGAGGGTTTGAAGTAGAGCAGGATAAGCGTGTGTTTGGGAAGCTGGCACTGGCTGCAGCGTGGGGAACGTCTTCAACTCACCTTCTCCCCCTTGATGCCTGTGGGTCCCACTGGCCCTGGAGGCCCCTGTGTGATAAGAAGCCGTGTGTGATGCCCGGCACCTGCCTGGGCCATGCTGGGGCCTCTCATCTCCCCGCGTCCCACCTTGTCCTTCTCCCCAGAGCTGTTGCCATCTAAAGCTCACTTACCAGACTGCCGGCTGGCCCTGCCTCCCCGAAATTACCCTGCGAGCAAAGCAGAGGACACAGGGTCAAAGTGAGGAGGCCACTCTAGGTCATTCCCAAACCCCAAACTACACAAATAACCCCTTGGGACCCCCAACTACTCCCCCTCATTTCCTGGCTAGGGAAACCAAGACCCAGAGAGGGAAAGGGATTTCCCCAAGGTCCCCAGGGGAGTCTGTGGCCAGCCTGCTTCTGTCCCCAGCCTCACTCTGCAGAATCCCAGCCCCACCCTCAGCTCTGGCCCAGCACACAAAGATCACGAATTCATTTATCCAACAGCCACTCGCTGGATGCCTGTACACACTGTGCACTCAGCAAGGTGCCAGTAGGTAGCAGTGAACAGCACAGACAAACACACTTGTGGAGCTTACACCCTTGTAGGGACACCAAGAACTTTTAAATAATTGTAACTGAATAGCGATGAGTGCTGTGAAGGAAATAAACAGGGTGATGAGACAAAGTAGGCAGGGGAGGCCGTTTTAGACAGGATGGTCAGAGAAGTGTGAGCCACAATTATTATCAGAAAGACGAGACAAAGGCCAGCCAATGAAAGAATAGGGGGAGGTAGAGAGGAAAAACGTTCTAGACAGTGGGAGCCACAAGTACAAAATCTAAGAGGTGGGAACATTCTTGACATATTCCAGAAAGTAAGGAGGGCAGCACATCTAAAGCACAGGAAGTGGGGAGAGGAAAACCAGATGAACCTTCAAGGCAGGCAGGGCCAGGCGTCCAGGGTCTTGTTAGGCATAGAAGGCCTTCAGTACAAAGTTGAGTCATAGAAGGATTTTAAGCAAGGAAATAATATAACCTGAGGTTTTTATTTGTTTTGTTTTGTTCTTTTCTTTTCTTTTTTAACAAAGCCCCATTAGCCACTGGATGAAAAAGTTTAAGAGCTTCAGTGGCCACAGGCAGGCCAGCTAAGGGGCTGCCGCCACCATCCCGGTGAGAGATGATGGGACCCAGACGAAGTGGCGGTCATGGAGGTGAGCAAAGGAGGTGGAATTGAGAGAGGTGCTGTGGCAGAACTGTCAAATGGAGGAGATGATGTGGAGATGGGAGGAATCAAGGATGCTGCACGGTTTGGGGTTTGAGGAGGTTTGAGGAACTCGGTATATGCCATTTACAGAGACGGGGGGACCGGAAGAGGAAACAAGTGTGGGGTGGTGGCACAAAGCTCCATTTGAGAAATGACAGGCGTGGTTTGCCTGGTAGAGCGGAGTCTGAACGTATATTCCAGTTTTTCTCACACTTGAACACTCGTATACCCACAGGACCCCTCATTTAAGTAACACTGCATTATTAATTCAACGCTGTCATTCATCTCCAATGCAACCACAAATACAAAGGTTCACATGGCACTGAAATTGAGTAACCCAGCTGAGTAGGGAAGATGACAAACTCTGGGGCCACATTCCCTGGGCTCAAATCCCAGGTCTGCACCCAAACACCCATGTGACTTTGAGCAATTTACTTGGCCTTTCTGGACCTCTGTTTCCTCATCCATAAAATGGGAATAATGGAGTACCTACCCCATGAAGTTTTGGGAGGAGGAAACAAGTCAATACACCTACAAGCCCTTGGAATGCTGCTCGGCACAAAGTAAGTGGTAAAGAAGGGTTATTATTATTTTATTATAAGGTAGTCTTGCATGTACTTAATTGTTTTGGATTATCAGTAAATTAAAAATACAACACTAAGGAACTTTCTTGGAGAACATGTGGGCTCTCAGAAATCAATTCTTTGACTCCAGTCTGCAAAACACTGATGAATTTATTTCTCTGTGGATTTACAGTTTGATCTCTTGTCTATGTTGTCCCTATTCCCCGTCCAGGGGCCCTCTCCCCTGCCTCCCGGCCAAGAAGACCCCGGTGTTCCTGACATCTAACCAGGTCTCACCTTCTCTCCTTTCAGCCCTGTTGGCCCTGGAGCCCCAACTTTCCCCTGAAAAACAATCAAGTCATAGTCACTGCATCCCCCCACTCCCATCCCTCCAAGACTCCATGGGTCCCAGTGTCCACCCAGAAAGAGAAAGGCCAGGTCAGAATTACAAATCCCACAACCCTGCAGGTAGCTGGACAACTACCTCTGTTATACAGATGGGCACTCAGAGGTTCTAAGAGGGAGTCCCAGGGCAGTGCAAGGGTGGAGGGAAACACCAGGCTACAGGCCTGGAGAACCTGCCTCAGGGTCTCCTTCCTGGTCTCTGCCTTGAGACTCAGAGCCTAAGGAGCCAGGGAGGCCACCAGTGTGGCAAAGATGGGCTGGGCTGGCCTGGCCTGGCCTGGCTAG
This sequence comes from Balaenoptera physalus, assembly GCF_965194825.1. Lineage (NCBI taxonomy): Eukaryota > Metazoa > Chordata > Mammalia > Artiodactyla > Balaenopteridae > Balaenoptera > Balaenoptera physalus. Next base: position 171,212,443 of record NC_138882.1, on the reverse strand, counting down.
GAGGAAGCAGTCACTCACCGGAAGGCCAGGCAAACCGAGGCCAGGAGGGCCCACATCTCCTTTGGGCCCTATAGCGGGCCCAAGATGTTGGGCTGCTATGGTTGAGCTGCAGGACAAGCAGGACTCCCCCTGGGGAAGGAAGAGAAGGGATCAGAAAGGCTCCCAGTAGTCAGAAGGGGTCAGCCAGAGAATAGTGTCCCTCACCTTTTCTCCTTTGAGGCCTTGGATGCCAGGGTCTCCCTGCAGGGAGAAAAGGTGTATGGGCTGAGAGACTGGGTATGTTGGGACACCCCAAATTTCCTAGCCATATATGAGGACAGCAATGTCACACACCACAAACCCTTCAAACACCCAGGGGTCCCAGGGGATTCAAGGTCAGCACCCCAGAGCCGGGGCTCATCAACCCGTGTGACAGATGGAGGAAATGAGGCCAGGCTAAGCTACCCCGCCAGAAGTGCCGGTACATACCCGATCACCCTTTTGTCCAACAGCTCCCAGGCCCTCCTGAAAAAAAGGGTCTGTGAGGGAGTGGGGTACAGAGTCCAGCCCAGGACCATAAACCCAGCCCGGCCCGCTCCTTTCCTCCACCTCCAACCAACACCCAATCCCAGGAGGAGGGCACAATCTCACTCACTATAAGGGTTGGCTCCACCCCAGCTTGCCCAAAAGGCATCTTAAGCCTTGGCTAGGAGAACCCCGGTTGGTTGCTATGGAGACCTGGGGTGGCCTTCTAGCCCAGCCCTAAACTCTATGGTTCAGCCCCCACCCCCCATGGAGCTAAGAGCCTAGACTCTCTGCCCACAGTGTCTCTATGGCCATGAGAAGTTTCCAGCCCCTCTGCCCAACTCCTCTCCGTGATTATGCCCCCAGGTTTTTTGGTGGAGTCCCACAGGGGCCACCCTGGGCACTCACCCTGGCTGGTGCAGGATCGCCCGGTTCTCCCTTGGGCCCTGGCTTTCCAGGGAGCCCCACAAAGTTCTGGAACCCTTCAGGCAGCGTTGGGCACACTTCGCAGCCGTCACCCTAGCAGAAGGGAGAGAGCATGAGTGGACAAGTTGGGGCTAAGACCCTGGGGAAGACAAGGAGCTCTAGGCATGGGGTGGGCCAGGGCAAAGTGCACAGCAGGAACACCGAGGGGGCTTTCCGTTCGACCGACTCAGTCATTCAGCTTACGATTCCTGGACATCAAGAACTACATCCTCAAAAAAAAAAAAAAAAACTACATCCTCACAACAAGCCATAAGAAATCACTGTGTCCCATTTAGAGGTGGGGAAACTTGGGCAAAGGGAAAAGCTCATTGACTTGCTGTGTTCATGTGCATGGTCGAGGTGGGATTTGAACCTGTCTGTGTAACTCCAAAGCCAGGCCCTTTATTTAGTAATCACACGCACACCATAGGAACAAAGAAGGGGTGGGGGTCCCCCGAGGAGGGTCCCAGGCCCAGCGCCCTTGATGCTCAGTGTCACCTTCAGAGAGAAGCTTGCCCTCCCATCCCAACCTGGGGTAACCAAGCCTGGGACTCACCTTCTCTCCCTTCAGCCCTGGAACCCCTGGCTTCCCCTGTTGGAGAAGCAGTGAGCGTTAGTGCCACAGCAGAAAGGGCCCGAGGACCTAGCCCCTCTCTCTCTGGAGGCCTTGGTAGACGAGGCCTGGGCATGGTGGGCAGCGGCTCCCCTCCCCCACCAGATTGGGGTCACTCACAGGTTTCCCACCAGGACCTTCCTTTCCCGGCACTCCGGAGCTGCCCTGTGGTCAGAAGAAGGGTTAAGGGGGAGGCTTCTGGCCGTGACCTCAGCCCATGCACCCCTTTGCCATCCAGTTCCCTCTCTGGACGGCAGGACAATCTCGCCAAATCTCTCATCTCCTCTTGGTCGGTTTTGTCAACGAACACTCCCTTCCTGTTGCCTGTCCTTCTCCATGTCTAACCTGAGTCCTTCTGGTTGCAAAGGAATGGAGAACAAGAGGCCTCTATGTGCCCCTTCCCCAGTGCAGCACGTTTGGAGGTGACACAGGTGACCCCAGAGGAACCACAGCAGAAAGACATTTCCAGGACTTTCTGCTTGTCAAGGCATAAGGCCCTAAAATGAGCTTGGGCCCTCCAATGAGGCCACTCCGGTCATTACCAGACTTAGGCCTGTCCGTCCCTGTGCCTGCAACCCAGGCCAAGGCTCCCACGTCAGCAAGCACTGGGATGGGGACACTGCCCACTGAGGGGCCCAGCCCCCTAGCCCCTTCCCCAACATGCCGGCCGCCTCCCTCCTCCCCCCTGCTGTCCCTGCTGCCCCAGCCACCCCAGCCCCGTTCTCCTCTCTCCTCTCCCCTCCCGCTAAGCAGGGGGGCACCCGCATGTGCCCCTGTTCCTGCTTCTGCTTACCTTGTCTCCCTTGGGGCCTGGAGGGCCACCTGGGTCCCCCTGAGGGCAGAAACAGTGTCAGGCAGGGGCTTCCCAGGGCCCTCACATTACAGTGAGATCCACTCTGGCCCCTTCCCCCAACCAGGCCGCCTGGGACCAAGCCTTACCTCCCCACCCCTGGCCAGGAGGGAGAAGGGTCTCTGAGGAAAAGAGGGCAGGAGGGGCAAGGGGTACTCACCGGGGTCCCAGGAAGTCCTATCCCAGGGGGCCCAGGGAGGCCTGGGGGCCCAGGCTCTCCCGCCAGCCCCTCAGGTCCAACAAAGCCAGGGTCTCCCTGGCACAGACATAAGGTGGGTATGAGAGAGCCACCGCCTCAGCCCCACCACCCACTCCTCACCCCTCAGATGCCCACAACTCACCTTCTGCCCTTTGGGCCCCATGACACAGATCTCTCCTGGACGGCCCTGTGGGCAGGGTGAGGGTCTAAGAATGGCTGAGGCCTGGCACCTCCCGGGGACAGCAGCCCCACTGGGACGTGTAAATACCCAGCTGCCCACCCTCCCTGCCCTGTCCCAAAGCCTGACTTCACCCAGTGCCCCGAGGTCATTAGATGTCAACATCAGGACATTGGAGGTCAGGGGCTCCCAGGCTGGGAGTCAGGATGCCCAGGGTCAGGCCCTTCTCTGCCCCCTCCTGGGGTGCAGTTCTCCCCTCCCCGGGTCTCTGTTCTGTCTGAGCAGCGTAGTGGGTTAGATTCCCAAGATTACAGTCCAGCATTTCAGGACCACGTGCTGAGGGATGTGGGGGTCGTGCTGAGGAAGGGTCCCAAGCACCGTACATCTCGGCCTGGCTTTCCTGGCGAGCCCTTGATGCCACCGTCTCCGTTCTCGCCTTTCTGGCCCTGAAGAAGGAAGAGGCAAAGTGACTGGGGCTGAGAGAAGGGGCTGGAAGAGCCAGGACAGCTCCATCTGGGGAGGGACAACTGCTTTCTAGATCCGTGGTCTCAGCCTCCCCAGAGATTAAATGGCTTCACAGGAGGGGAGACAACAGGAAGAACTGCCACCAGCCAGGCCACTCGCTCAGGGAGTCTGTGGCTTTTCTCTCCAGGTCTAGCAGGAACTTGGACAAGGCAGGAGGACTGGGAGGCTTCGGGAGTACTACCAGCTCTGGGCCCAGTGACACCATCCCCTAGGATGACTTTGGACACCTCCCTCCTCCTGTCTGTAGGGTTCGCAGACCTCCCTGGCACACACCCCTCAAAATCCTGGCCCATTACCTTCTGGCCTGTGGAGCCGGGGAGTCCTGAGGGTCCCTGAGATAAGGAGGGGACACAAAAGAGAGGTGAGGAAAGGAGGGGGAGGCTGGTCAGGACCCCGCTGCCCTGCCCTGTCTCTGGTCCCATACTCACCAAGGCTCCCGACTCCCCCTTCTCTCCCTTTGGGCCTTCTGCACACTGAACAGGGAGATAAGGTGTTGAGAGGGGCCCAGGGTCACCCCCATGGGCTCTGAGGGCACAGCCCCTTCCTCAGGGGCTGAGCCCATATTGGCCCTAAAGCAGGCCTCTCCTCCAGGCCTTACCTGAAGTGGGGCGTCCGGCGAGATTCGAACACAGTCATTGCCCTAGAGGTAGGGAGCAAAGGATCAGCCTCCTAGGGGAGCCATCCTAGACCTGTTTTGAGGAGGATGGGCCCAAGAATCCCATAATCGCAGGTGCCCCTAGAAGATGCATGTTTCCGCACACTAACCCCTAGAGAGACCCTGGCCCTCATCCCCTATTTGGACCAGGCTGCAGGTTTCCATCTGAGATGATGGGATGATGGCTCACATTCCGGCCCAACCCCAGGGCACAGGTGGGAACGTCCTACCATGGGCATGGCTGGGGCACTTACCCGGGCTCCCTTCTCTCCCTTGGGTCCTGATGGACCAGGCAGGCCCTGCTCACCTTTCCCTCTCTGTGGATGAGACCAAAACAAGGGCTGGGACCAGAGGAGCACATGAGAGCCTTGAAGAAGCTCTCCCCATCCTGGTCTTCTCCACGCATCCACCAAACACGGGTGTGTAAATGAGCACAGCCCTGCCCCACCCCCCCCCGCCCCCACGCACACAGCATATGGATTCCATACGCATTCATCCGCCTGTCCCTCCCACCCCAAAGGACCATATTTGGCAAATCCGTAGTTTCAGGCAGAAGGTATCTCTTCTCCCACACTCCAACCCAAGCATGCTAGCTCACACACAGCACACCCAGGGGCACAGGGACACATGTGCGTGGACACACACATGTGGAGTGGCAGACACCCATGATGGTGAGTGTTAGGCTGCCCTAGTTCAAATCCTACCTCCACCGCTTACAAGCATGTGTCTCAGGGCAAGTTATGTGAACTGTCTGAACCTCAGTTTCTTCATCAATAAAATGGGATTCATGTCAGCACCTACCTCAAGGGGCTGCGGTGAGGAAGAAATGTGACACTGCAGGTAAAGTGTGCACCACTTAGCACGTACATGGAGGTGGCTCCAAGAATGACATTATATACTCACAGGCACACAGAAGTGTGCAATCTCACATTTGCACATCACCCACAAGCTCTGCGATCCTGTCAGGCCCACAGGTATATGGGTTCACCCCCCTGCACATGTGCAAACATGTGTCCAGAAATGCACGTAGTCACACACACACACAAAATCACACCAGTCACCCACGTGGGCACAGCTGGACCTCGGTTTTCCCTGAAATAAAATGATAGTACCCACCCGGCAAGATGCCTGAGGGGGTTCAGGAAGGTCATGGTGCCAATGGGTGGCCCAGTGCCTGATGCACAGTAGGCCCTCAGAAAAGGGCAGTTCTTAACATCCTCACATACACACAACCCCCTACTCTCTCCAACACACACACACACACACACACACACACACACATATCTAATCACCCCACATATATGCAGGCTTGGGTAGCCCTGATATATACACACAGCCAAGGGGCCACATGCCGTGAGATGGACTAGCACCACTGAAGAGGGCAGGGGTGTCCTGTTCTCCATCTGGGACTCACCTGGGGGCCAGAGGGACCAATTGTGACCTGAGGGGACAAAGGAGAGAGGATGTAATCATCTCAGGGAGGGAGCGGAAAACAGACCCAGAGAGGGCAAGCAATTTAGTCCGGGTCACACAGGGGTGGCTGAACCAACAGCCCAAACCCCAGCCCCTGCTCTGTCTCCCAGGCCAACCAGCATGCTGATTTTATATCCCAAAGCTGTCAAACTTACGGAGGGGTTTGACCTTCCTTCTCTAACCTGCCTGGCTTTGGCTAGCTCCACCCCGCATTTGCTAGGATAATATGGCTGCTCGGTTGCCATGGTAACCCCTGCATGTCTGGGGACCATCAGCCTTACTGGATTTGGTGGAGGACTGGACGGAAACAGGGGAGGGCAGCAGAGGGGGTACTTCCTGATGTCCCCCAAGGCCAGGGGCTTAGAGCCGAGGGGAGCGGGGGTTGTGCCCTTTGTGGATCAATGCAGAATGTCAACTCAGAATGTCAGGCTGCGGGAAAGTGGTGACTCATACTGCCCACGGAAGAGACACAGTTGGGTACCAGCTGGGCTCGCACTGAGTCCCTTTCCCTTGTCCTTCTGGACCCCAGAGGGAGGATGGGCCAGGACCAGCTAGAGAGGGATAGGAGGGGAGGCCCTGAGCCAACACGTGGTTTGGGGGGTCATGCTGGGCTGTGTCACCCTGAGCCAGCCCTTCCCCTTCTCTGCCTCGAAGATGACATGGGAAGCCTTCCAAGCAGACCAGGCCTGAGTCTTTGAGGGGACTGCCAAGCTGGGATCAGCAACCAAGGCTCTGATTCTGCCAGCCGCCACCCCGTCCCCATTCCACCCTGGAGCCCAATACATTGCATGAGGCTTCCTTCCCTGGGGCCCTGGCTTGGTGGGACTGCGGGTGTGGGTCAAACCCAGCTCTGGGGGTGGGCAGGCAGAGAGTGTGAAAGTGCACAAAGACCCCCTTGTCCTGAACCAGGAAGCCGCCAAGCCAACCTCTAGGCAACGCCCACTCCCAGGCCCCGTCCACCCCACCCAGCACACTCTCTCTTCACTCACGTTGCTCTCCCGGGCACCATGGACACAGGGTGGGCACTGAAAGGGAAGAATGGGCCTGGAGGTCAGGTCTGAGAGCCCAGGACCAGCCCTCTCCACCCCACTGGCCCCCATACACACACCAAGAACATCACAGGTGTCTGGGTGGAGTTGAGGAGCATAAAGATGGAAATCCTATCAAGCTCGCCCCTCAACTCCCACCAACCCAGAGCCAAGCCATTTCTCAGATGAGGAAACTGAAGCCCAGAGAGGAATAGCAGTGGGCCCTGGGTCACACAGCATGTTGGAGCAGAGTGAGGCCCAGAATCCAGGGTCCCATGGCCAAGGCCTGGGCTCTCTCCAAGATACCCGTGGCCATTTGCTGCCAACTCAGCAGGAGTGTCCAGGGCTGAACACCCGGCTCCTAAGGAGAAGCAGCAGGCAGACAGGGTCCAGCATCAGGTCCCCAAGGAATGCTGGGAGCTGTGTGGTCATCCCACACCCCCATGCCCAGGCTCCAGGGCCCCAAAGCCTTGTCCGAAGGGCTCATGCTGGCACCTTTCCAACCAAGCTCTTTTTGCCAGTCTAGATGGGAGGCTTACCTCATCCACTGCTGTCTCCTGGTGGGCCTGCGAAGAGGGAGGGCATGAGAATGGGTGGGGAATGGAGGGGACAAAGCACTGCTTCCAACACCCCTACCCAAGAGCCACCAGGAGCGGGTGCCCTAGATAGTGCCAGGTACTGTCTGTCTCGCTCCCGTTCATCCTTCTTTCTCAGAGCTGGCACCTACAAATCCTAAGCTCTGTCCAGGAGAGTGGGGGCAGGTAGGAAGAGCATGGGCGGAGAGTCTCTTACTCGAGGGGTTTACGGAGGACAGGGAGGGCAGACTGAGGACACTGTGGGCTCCTCCGCCCACGCACTGTCTCTACCTTTGTTCCCCTTTCTGCCTTCTGGCTGATTCTTCCCGTCAGCTGGGCATCCACCTGAGCAGACAGAATAAGGGGGAAATCTTGAGGAGGGGGCAGTTCTGGGGCCCACACTAGATAGGGGCCCCCAGGCAGGGGCATGGACCCCTGGGATGCCTCAGCCTGACATCCGGCAGCTCCCAGGTCATCAAGAGCCTGCTCAGGCCCCTGGCACCCCAACAGGCACCCCCCTTCCTTTTCACCCTACCCACGTGATGTCGGAGAAAACAAGACCATGAATCAATGGGATCCTGTGTTCCTGCAGCCAAAAGCTGGGCAAGATGCCCGGTAGGCAGGGAGGCTGCCCTGCCAGGGTGTGGGGCTATGGGAGGAATTGGGCTTCCCTGCCACCCCTAAAGAACCTAAAGCAGGCAGGGCAGCTGGCCATGGTGCTGGGCATGGAACCAGCCTGGCACTTGCCCGGGCTGAGCCCAGGAGAATGAGTGAGCCCCAAGGCAAGCAGTGTGGCACCTGGCCTCTGATCTCAGATATCCCTGTCCTGGAGAAACTGCCTTTGGGTGCCAGCCTGGTCCTTCCCTCACCAGGGTCTGGGACGGTACCAGTGAGGGTCTGGGTAGTACCAGAGCTAGATGGGCACAACTCTCAATGCCAGCAGGCAGGCAGGCACAGGGTCGTACAGTGGGCTGTCTCTCTGCCTACCAGAATCCAATAGGGGTGGGAAGCAAAGAGGCAGGGCTTCCAGTGCCCCCCCTGCCCGGGGGCACATGGTCAACTGACCCTGGGGGAAGGCCCCAGTCAGGTCAGGGGAGGGGCAGGCCCACTTGTGCCTGCCTGTGCCCATGTCTGCCTGCCCTGCTTACCCACCTTGCTGTTTTGCGGCTCCTCCAGGCAGAAGCAGCGGGTGTAGACCTTGCCCTCAGTCTGTGGATTGATCTCGATGAGCTCATTGCTCTGGGTGTCCCGGCGGGCCTTGGAGGTCTCTGGGGGACACTGCCCAGTGTGGGGGAAGGGCTGGGGTCAGTACAGAAGGCAGACCCCTTCCACTTCACCCACTCATCATCCTAAGATCTCTAGGCATCCCCTTCCTGGTCCTCCTCCTCCAGCACACTGTGTCCCTGGGCAGTGCCCCAACCCCTCCCAGCTGTGCTGGGGCCAGGCCACTCACCCCTCCCGGTGAAATCTCACAGCAGCCCTCCTCCAGCACAAGATCCGGGTCACAGTAGATGTGTGCCTGCTGAAGGTCAAACTGCAGGGGACACACAAGTGTCACTTCATTTTAGCAAAGAGCTCTGAGTCCTGGCCCTTAATGAGGCACAGAGATGGCTCCATCCCAGAGTTTGCCCTCAGAAGGTTTCCAGTCTGGCCTGGGAGACCATCAAGAATACAGCTGTCACAAAAAGCAAAACAAAACTATACGCGAAAGAAAGAGGGAGAGGGGGGAGAAATGTCCGCTTTGGCCCAGAGGAAGAGGGGAAGAGGAGATTTCATTCAAGCTGGGCCTTGAGGACCAGTTGATGTTCATCAGGTAAGTATGCAAGGAAAAGCATTCCAGGTAGAGGTAACAGCATAGGCAAAGGCTGGAGGTGTGAAAGTATTAGGTGAGATGGATGTCTGGGATGGAATCAACCAGAGCAAAAGCTGCATGGAAAGATGGAACAGAAGATGCTGCTGCAGTCATTTATAGGGACCAGATCATGAAAGACCTTGAATGCCAGGTTAATATGTTCAGGCTGCATCTGGAGGTCAGTGGGGAACCATGAGAGGATTCTGAGCAAGGGAAAGCCCTGGTCAGATATAGGTTCCCGGGAGCTCACTCAGGCTCCCAGAAAGTAGGAGCAGGGTCCAAGCCTGACCTAGCACTCACCGAGACAGGTTTGCCCCGCTCAGCATCCAAGCCCAGAAAAACATGGCCCACAGGCCGCATGGGTCGCCAGGGCCCCAGAGGCCGGGAGGAGACTGATGTACAGTCCACATGCACAGAGGCGACGCGTTCAGCCACGCTCAGCACCAGCTTGTGCCAACGCAGGTCAAAGAGCTGGGGCACTGAGAAGATGCAGGACACAAAGTCGCCATCTTGGCCCCGGGCCCGGAGCTCCAGGCTCCGCTCTTGGCTGTTGACTTCCAGGGAAATCTGTGTGGAATTGGGAAAGGCAAGGACAGAGAATCAGAGCCCCGCAAGCCACAGCGTGACAAAGGTAAGGGCTCTCAAGCTCCTTTCACAGGAGGGGAAACTGAGGCCCAGAAAGGGACGAAAGCTGGTTGGGGTCACAGAGCAATACCTCCTAAGAGAATGGGATAGGTGGAGTGGGGGCGGCCTTGAGGGTGGGCACTGGGATGGAGCAGGGAGGCCCCAGAAATCACAAGCTGGGACAGAAGCTGGTATGGACTGGTACTGCTCGAATGCCAAGAGCAATGGGGGTGGAACAGGGGGTCGGGCTCACCTGCGGGTACCCATTTCCATCGGTCACTTGAAACAAATACCACGTGTTCTGGTGGGTGTGTTTCTTCAGCGATAGTGTCAGCACCAGGGCAAACTCACTGGGGAGGCCCCGAGGGAATACACGTCTGTGGGTAGAGCAGGGAGGGTGCCTTGAGGCTCAGGTAAGAGACCACCTGCTGCCCACCCTGGGCCCTCAGGACTGTTGAACCTACACGAGACACGCACAGGCACACACCTCCAAACTGCCACACACATACTTATACACATCCATTCATTCTACAGATGTTTATTGAGGGCCTACTATGTGCCAGTGGTGGGTCTGGCTGCCGGGGGTAACAGGGGTGAAAACACAGAGAAGAGGCCTGTCCTCAGGGAGCCTTCAAGTCTGACGGGGTGATGTGGGAGGTAAGGCCGTAAACAAAGGATCCTCAGAATGACTGTTGCACTATTTCATTAGGATTGTGGTAAGTGCTTCCAAGGAATCCAGGATGCCTTGGGGAGAATAACCGGGCCTGGGGGAGGGGAAGAAATACTGAAAAAAGATGAACAGGTTCAGCACGACTGGAGCAGCAAGAAAGAAAGGGGGGCTTCCCTGGTGGCGCAGTGGTTGAGAATCTGCCTGCCAACGCAGGGGACACGGGTTCGAGCCCTGGTCTGGGAAGATCCCACATGTCGCGGAGCAACTGGGCCCGTGAGCCACAATTACTGAGCCTGCGCGTCTGGAGCCTGCGCTCCGCAACAAGAGAGGCCACGATAGTGAGAGGCCCGTGCACCGTGATGAAGAGTGGCCCCCGCTTGCCACAACTAGAGAAAGCCCTCGCACAGAAACGAAGACCCAACACAGCCATAAATAAATAAATAAACACACACAAAAAAAAAAAAAAGAAAGAAAGGGAACATTTTGGAAGATGAGGCTGGAGAGGCAAACAGGGGCCAGACCACCCAGGGACTGTGGGAGTTTGGACTTCGCACGTGTGGGTGCACGCGCGTGTGCGCGTGCGCGCGTGCACCGACACACACACACACACACACACACACACACAATTCTTGAAGTTTCCCTCCTCCATCCTGGAGTCCTCAGAACTGGTGCCCACAGGATGCAGACCTGTCCTCACCCACTGCTAGCCAGAGATGGGGAAAGGACACAGGGTGGGCCTGCCGGTCCCCTTCTCTCTGCACGCCCTGCAAGGCCCAGGAGTGGAGACCAGGCTGACTCCTGACAGGAAGCAGGATACAATGACCCACGAGTGCCCCTGAGCTTAGGCCCCACATGCAGAGTTGCTGGGAGTGTGGCTGAGGTCAGTACTGATTCCCAGTGGTCACACTGGGGCCTTTACCGCATGGGCTGGGTGACTGAGACCGCTCCCAGTCGCAGGATGAGAGGTCCCTTGGGGTTTCGGATCTTCTTGATGGCAGATGTCTTCATGAGGCTGAGTCGGCGGATGAGATTGAAGCCTTTAGGGGAGACACCAGATGACAAGCTCAGCTGGGCAGGTGAGTGGGGTACTGGCCACTCCAGGAAGATGGTGGAGGGGGGACAACAGGATGAGATGAGCACTCACCAGTCACGTTGGTCGATAAGTCGCTTCTGTGTTCCAACTTGAGTCCTTCTTGCTGTGAAGGTGGGCACCGCTCCCCTGGAAAAGAATTGGCAGTGGGGCATCTGGTGGGCTCAGGCTGAGGTGACTGCACAGCCGGGCTCTTGGGGAATCTGGGACGGAGCAAGTTCATGTTCCCCACACTGCATCTTTACCCAGGCTCTGCCTTGGGGTTGCTTTCACCTTTTGCCTTCTGACCCTGGCTACCCTGGGAGCCAGTGCACAGATGGGAAGACTGAGGCCTGGCCCAAGGCTACTAAGTAAGTTCACAGCAGAGCAAGATCAGAACTCCTAGAACCCAAATCTCCCTAGGACCCCCAAGTCAGGGGCCAGGCCAGCAAGAGAATGAAAGAAACTCTGGGCAGCCCTACAACTCAGATGGGGTGGGGAGCTGTGTATATACATGTGCTCCCTCCACAACATACACCCAAGTGGGAGACAGAGGAGCACTTCAGGGGCAAGGAAATGTCAGGTCCATGCACACTGTGTTATATACCAGTGCATGCGCATGTCTGCACATGTGTGAGTTGTAGATGCCTGTGCCACCAGGAATGCCATGTGCTGCTGGTACACATGTTCTCAGCAATGGGTGGGGTTCCACTTCCCACAGCCAAAACAGACAAGCAGGCCAGACACAAGTCTGAGTCAACAGATTGACTTTTCAACTGGATAACTACCTTATGAAACTGTGAGAAGAGACTGAGGGCCTGAGTGGACCACAAGCTCAAGGGACCCACCAGAACCTTGGGGCTCCAGACAGGGTATATTAAGGAGGTAAAGGTTCATGCAGAAGGGGATAGCTTAGTCAGGTCTCCAAAACCCTTAAGGGACAGGTAGGCAGCCATGGGCCTGCCTCTTCTCTAGGGCTGATTGAGCAGAAGTAATGAGAGAGTGCTACAAAAGGAGAGACGGAGGCTAGAATAAAAAAATAAATAAAAACCTTTTCATCAATGCAGATGGGGTAGCTGGGACAAGCCAGTGGATACAGCTCCTAGAAGCTGGGCATTGGACTCCCTGGATGCCTGGCTGGAAGAAGGAATCCTGGATTCCTAGGCCCAGTGACCCCCCTGGAATCTTTCTCCCCCAGGTTTGTCCAGGAAAACTATCACTGTCTTTAGCATCAGCAGCAGCAATGGGTGACTCACCCCTTGGCAAAGGGCCCAAATTCCTTACAGATGTTGAAATTATCTGCCCCAATCCCCAGGGGACCCGGTGAGGGAGAAGAGAGTAAGGCATATATGCAAACATGCAAAAACACATATGTACACACACAACCCACAGACAGTCACATGTACCCCACTCACATCTGCATCTTGGTTTTTCTGCCTCTTTCGGCTGGATTTGGGGGTCTAGGAATTCTATTCCTGCTCAGCCACACAGCCAGAGGGCACCTAGCAGGGCAGGGCAAGCTGCCTGGTCAACTTCCTCTGGCTTTGGGCCCTGGAAAGCTACACCCTTTGTCCCATCCGGCGTCTGGGCCTTGAGGCGGGCCCTTTATCCAAGATCGCCGTGGAGGAGGAGGAGCACGTGGGCTGGAAGATGGATTCTCCACCATGGAAAGGACTGAAGAGGCCTGGCCTGTTTGGGGATGCAGCTTCCCTCTGCAGGGAGAGCTTGCTGCCGGCTCCTGCCCACCACGCTGGCCCCACCAGCACTTGGGGCACAGGTTGGGTTTATGTATTAGGGTGGGTGGTTCTTCTCACACACAGAGACACAGGAGTATGTACAGATGCACACAGCAACTCTGAGATGTAAACACAGAGAGGCCCAGAGACACACAAATATGTAGACAGAAACACACATCCTCTCTAGCTCACCTCACACTGGCTCATGTGTGCAAACACCTCAGGCTACCCTGAGCCCAGCCTCTGGACTCTCCTATAAATGCCCACGTGACCCAGGCCCGTGGTCACATACGTGCACAGGACCCCACACCTCAGAGAGCCAGTGGCAGGCCTATGGCACTCTGATCCTCACGTCATCTCACCTGTATCTGCCTCATGGCTGCAGATAACACAGAGACTGAGCAGCCACAAGCCAGGAGCCCAAGATGCCCACATCCTGGTCCAGAGAAGTCGGCCGCAGCCACAGCACCTGAAAACCATAGAGAGCAGGAAGGTGGATTCCTGAGCTCACAGAGCACAATTCCACACGTGGGCAAGCAGCAACCAGCCCATGGGGCCCAGGCGCTGGTACTGGGGTTGCAGGAGGTCTAGCCAGGCGTCAGTCCCCCTCAGAGGCCCAACCACAGGCCTTGGGCTAGGATTTGGGCCGAGGTGATATTCAAAATATTTAACCACCGGTATGGCACGGACACTGAGCAGCCAGAGCAGAATGCTGGCTGGAGCGCTGAAACCAGGTCCAGGCGGCATCTGGCTGTGCCAGTGGACAGTTGCTGGACTGAGGAGAGATCTAGAGGGTCCTAGAAGGCCAGGTCACTCGGGATAGCGAGGAAGCTTGAGGCAGAGGCTATTTGCCAAGACACTTGGAAGTGTTTCAATATTTTATCAACCTGTGCACTGCATTGGTATATGCTAGCCTGGTTCCTGGCCAGCCGCACCCAGCTCAGCCAGGCGGCCCTGTCTGGCACCCACAAGGTCAGGGGCTGACAACTGGGCTGAGTCTCCTGGAAGGCATCACAGGGTTGCCTGGAAGCCTCCCCCATGGGTGCAGCGGGCGAGAGAACAGGTCCACGGGCTCAGGACCTTGTTGCCAACCTCCCCTGCTGATGGATGCTTGTCTTTTAGTTTTATTAAACCCCGATGGATGGGCCCAGATAAATCCATGCGGGCTCAGCAAGCGGCCACCAGAGCCATACATCGTCCAGCCTCCCCCGAGACAGGCAGCTCGCTCACGCACACAGTCATGCGTGTGTCAGCATGACACACACAGATACACAGGCACATATACACAGAGACATATTTATGCCCATGTGTGCATACAGTCCTACCTGCACACAGGCATGGTCACAGAGACACATGTTCACGGTACACTTAGACACACCAGCTAGTACATATACACGTGCACACAGCCAGCCTATGACTACTCCTCCATAGGCCCTCCTGTCGGGAAGTTCTTATGCAAGTCTGACCTCATTCCCTCCAGCTGTAAAGGAATTCTGTTTCCCCTCCCTCAGTTCTGGATAGGGAATGAGAGCAGGAAGGACCCCTCGCCTCAATATATTTGGAGATAGGACCCCAATCTCCTTCCTCCTGGGGCAGAACTGTTCCCCCACCCTATTCATCCCGCATTCTGGTGGCATGCACATCCTATCTCTCAAACCCTATCCTGACCTCCCCCTCCTGCCAGTCAGTGGAAGGACTGCCAACTGTGACAGACATGTGAATGCATGTGAACTTCAATGGTTCCCTGTCCCCTTCCTGCTCCTGACCTCTCGCCTTCACTCCTCTAGCCCCAGCCAGAACAGGGGGCTACAGGGATAAGAGAGAAGCTTCCAAGGAGATGACCCCATCCATATACGAAGGCACAGATCTGGGGGCAGGGAGAGTCAGAACTGCAATGGAGGTAGAGCTCATCCTGCTTTAAAGAAGGGGATTGAGGTCCAGAGAGGGGATGCCTCTTGCCCCAGGTCACACAGCAAGTCAGGGGCAGAAGAGGCCCTTCAGTCCAGAGCCCCGAGGCAACCCGCTCCACCCCTACTTACCGTGGCTGGGAATCCCTGCCACCTCACTGAGTAATCCAGGCAGCCCAACGCAGCCAACCGCGGGAGGCAGGGCCTGCGTTCCTCAGACCCGCTGGAAGGTCCTCGATTACTTCTGGCCGGCCTCGGGTCCCCAGTTTCCCCTGTCCTGAGCTTTTGGGGCTGAATGCTGCCCCGCTCGCACGCCCGCTCGCCTGCCGGGGACTGCCGGCCACTCCGGGTGGGAGAAGAGGGGGAGGCTCCAGGGGGCTGGGGACTTGCCAGGGCCGCTAATGGAACACAGCTGGACCCGCCCGCCAGGCAGGAGGAGGGAGGGAGGACCGGGAGGGGGCTCCAGCGGTGGCAGAGGCGGCGGGACGCAAGGCCCGCTCCTGGCCTGGCTGCGTTCCCAAGCCCATCCCTCCCACTTGCCCCGCCAGGTGAGCGAGCGAGCAAGGCGGGACCCTGCGTGCCGGGAGTTGCCCTGCAAGGGGCTCTGGCGGCAGGCGGGTGGGCGGGGAGTCCGGCCCTTTAAGAGCCAGGCCTGGAGCTTGAAGGGCCTCCCCTGTGCCACCCCCTTCCCCTTCCCTCGCTGGGCCTCCAGAAGGGTGGTGGGGCTGGGGGGAGGGGGGGATGGAGACCCTCCTCCCCAGTTCCGCAGCACCCGTGACGTGGCTGCTGCCCAAGCCTCCTTGGTCAGCTTTTTCCAGTTTCTGAGCCTAACATTCCCAGTTAGTCTGTTCTCTGACCGTCTGAACTGGGGGGAGGGGGCCCCCTCCAGGAGTTGGGGTGTGTGTGCGCGTGGGTGGGTGCGCGCATGCTAAATTAACCCCTTCTGCTCTGGACCCAATTCCAGACAAGTGGAACCCAGCGGGTCCCCTTATTCCTCCTGACTCCGTGAGGTTAGAAGGGCTCAAATCCCTGTCCTCCGCTCTAGCTTTGTGGTTTTGAACTTACTATTTAACTATGACTCCACTTTCTCATCTGTAAGATGGGATAATGACTGCATATACCTCACAAGGTTGTGAGCAGGAAACAAGTTAGTCTGTAAAAGTACTTACTAAGGGCACAAAAGAGGAGCTCAATAAATATTCACCGTTATTATCATTATTATTGTGGACGCTGGCAGGAGGTGAGGGCCAAGGACGGGGTGAGGGGGTGAAACTGGACCAGCCCAGCGATGGAGAGGGTTTTGCTTTATACTCAGGATCCAAGGAACTGAGAGGAATTGAGGTTGGATGAGAGATTGGACTTCTGAGGAGAAGGAAGCAGGTAATGTGTCCAGTTCTGTCCAGAGGCAGGGGGATGATCAAGGTGACCCTCCCAAGGGTCTCCCCTGGAGGCAGCAAACAAATTTCTGGGCCCCAAGGATGAGGAACTACAGAGAAGTAGGTTCAAGAGGCCCTTGAGTGGTAGGAATGCGTGTGGGGGGAGCACCTGGAGTGCCCTGATGGGGGGGTGGGGGCTTCCTGGAGAAGCAACATGGTGGAGCCATAGCTCTGTGGCCCCATTTAACCAGAGGGGCGGCAAGCCTAGGGTTTCCCGCCTCCGGAGCCCGAGGCGCTGAGTCAGCGGAAACCCGCAACCACGGCCACGGAGACGCGCCACTGTGGTCCCTGCGCAGAACTGGCCCAGATGTGGCTACGACAGTGGTGGGGCCCGGGAAGCGCTGAGCTCAGCAGGCGGGAAGTGGAGGGGTGGGGCTTTCTGGGAGCTTTGGCCTGAGGAGTGGGCAGGCACCGGCTCCGCCTGCCCATACGGTGCTGCGCCAGTGGCGGGCCCTTGGGAATGAATAGACAACACCCAAGGTCAGGCTCTGTGCTAAGAACTTCACACAGGCTAGCTCCTTTCATCCTCACAACAGCCCCAGAAGGAGAATTCTATGCTTACCGCCATTTTACAGATGGGGAATACTGGAGCCCAGGAACAACTCAACTTGCCCAAGATCATATGGTTAGTGGATGGTGGGGCAGGGGCCCATGCCAGCTAGGCTGGACCCATAGCACACGCTCTTAACCACTGTGCCATCCTGGGCAACTCCTATATCCTTCCTCCATTCATATCCCAGACCCTCCCGGGCAGGAGGGGACGGCTGAACGCAGTCTAGAAATGGGCCTATGCCCCTTCCTGCCCCTGATACATATGTGCACCCATCCAGAAACGTGCAGTTAGATATGTTCTCTCACGACACGTGTACAGACTCCACGTGCATATGTAGACGCTTAGGTTCACACAGACACATGCACACACTTGATATTCCTCACGTAAACAGACACACAGAGACACATGTGTGAGCACAGATGAAGCCACAGAAACATATCCCTGGATGTACTCAAACACAGGTGCATAATTTTCAGAATGCATGTACTTGGCACTGCTTTTACTTGGATATGCACACATGAGACATATGCATGCACATGCAGACATGTGTGTGCACAAACATACGCATAGAAACACACATCTGTGCCCACAGGCATAATTCTTCATATATGCAAACAGAGAAACCTGCAGACCTACAGGACATACACATGTGTGCACTCAGACACAGGTGGCCACGCAGACTCAGCTCCTGCAGAAACCCCGACTCAGACACGTACACACCAATGCACATCCACACACACGCAGGCAGCGATGCTGACACATTTACATGCATTCAGCCCCAGAAAGCCCTGCATGCCAGCAAGCAGGGTATCCCGTGGGGCTGGGCTCAGTGCCCTAACCCCAGATGGCATCGCCACTAGGTAATCAACGCTGCTAATCGCCACCAGCTGCCCCGGAGCCTGCCTGCCGCTGCCGGGCGGGGCTCCCAGGCCTCTTGGGCCTGGGGTTGTGTGCCCAGATGTCGGCAGTGCCAAGGGCCCACCCACCCCATTGTTCCTGCTGGCCATTGGGGAATCCCCAGCTGGCAGGGGCAGCACCTGGGGCTGGCGAGAGTGAAGAGCCAAGACAGGGCCTGGTCCCAGGTCAAGCCCAGGAGCTCCCACCCAGCCAAGCAGAGGTGAGCTGAACCGCCACAGGCACACGTGCACACCTGGGCCCCGGCATATGGGCACACGGGTGCACACACATACACACACAGGCATATCACACTTAGCCAAAACAGACCTCTTGACTGTTCCCCACAGAGCTGCATCGCCCTGTCTTCCTCATTCTGATAAACACCACCATAATTCATTCAGATGCTCAGGCAAACAACCTAGGAGTCATCCTTGGCTCCTTCCTTTCCCCTGCCATCCCTGCTATCCTGTTGATTCTACACCCAAAATGCAGCCCGCATCCACCTACTTCTCCCCGGTCTCACCCAAGCCACCATCCTCTTTTGCCTGGACTGTTGCAGGAGCCTCCCAACTCCCTACTTCCCACCCAGCAGCCAGCAAGACCTTTCCAAACCTGAATCCACTGGCTTCACTCTCCTGCTTCAATCTTCCAGTTTTCATTTCACCCAGAAGAAACCCCCAAATCCTTCCCTTGGCCTTACCAAGTCCTTCATGATCTGGCCTCTGCCTTCCTGTCCAGCCACCTCACCCCCAGAAGCTGTGGTCCCACGGGCCTCCCTTCTCAGTCCTGAATTCACCAAGTTGGCTTTCTCCTCCGGGCTTTTGTACCAAGTCATCCCTCTGGAAGGATTTGTCCCTGATCTTTGCGAGGCTGGCTCTTTGACATCCAGGTCTCACCTCATAAGTCACCCCTCAGAGTGGCCTTCCCTGACCACCAGGTCTAGAGGAGCCCCGAGTCACTCTCTAGCACGTGACTCTGTTTGAAATCTCTGCATAGCTCCGGCATTTGTTTGTGTACTGTCTTTCTTTACTAATAAGCAAGAGTCTCCAGGAGGGGTCTTGTCCGCTGGTACCCACTGCCCTGCAGAGGAGCCTGGCACCCCCCAGGCAGCCAGTGGTGAATTAGCAGATGAACGCACACAAGCACTATCTGGGCACTCAGACACAGACGGCCCCCACAGGAGCACAGACATGAATGCTCCTGTGGGCAGAGATACACACACATGCCCAGCTTCTGGGTCCCAGAGGAGAGACTGAGATCAGAGGACCAAGGTCTCCTTCTGCCTCCTTGGGTTTCTCTGGGTGTCTCCGTCCCGTCTCTTTGTGACTCCGGCTTGTCTCTTGTGGTGCGCTCCAAGGACAAAGAACAAGATAAACTCAAAGGGCAAATATTGCCAGAACAAAGAGTTACAGCACTCCTATCACCCTGTCACAGTGCAACCATTGCAATGTCCCAGAGCCCTCCCAAGCAGCATGCCCTGTCCCTTTCCCATCCCATATAAGAAAAGATATTTGCCCCGTTTATCTCCGCTCAGCACACTGAAAGTATACATACTCTGCCCAGTCAGCAGATGCCAGGCAGTTTCCCTGGCTATAAAAACAGACAAGCAACCCATGCTCGGGGTCGACTTGCCCTGGCTACCAGGAAGTCGGCCCGCTGTTCTTGCAGCAACCCTTCTCTTTAATAAACTCTATCTTCCTTACATTCTGCCTTGTGTCTGGAAATTCTTTTCCAACCCGCACTCAGACCACATCTCTCTCACTGAATCTGGCCTGCTTTCTCTGCATCTGGTTTTCTAGCTCTCTTTCCTTCCTCTCTGTGACTCTGGCCCCCTCTCCAGCTCTCTCTCATCTTTGTCTCTGTTTCTGACTCTGCTGTTGCCCTCTGTTTTTGGATCTGCGTCTCTAACTCTGCATCTCCCTCTGTGTCTCGGGTCTGTTTCTCGCACTTTCTGCGTCTTTATGTCCTTATCTCCTATCTCTCTTTGTCTTGGAGCTTCCGTGTTCTCTGCTTCTCTTCACCCTGTCTCTTTCCCTCTGTCTCTCTCTGGTTGTGTCTCTGTTTCTGGCTGTGTCTCTGTTTCTGGCTCTGTATCTCTGACTCTCTGACTGTGTCTCTCATTCTCCCTCCTTCCCTCTCCTTGCTCTAAATCAGCCCTGCCACCATGTCTCCACGGCTCTCTGCATCCCCGTGGCAGGGGGACCCATCTTTCACCTCTGGTGGCAGCTTTATGGTCCCAGCAGGTGGGGCGGTGCTCCACTTTGCTGATGCCCTCCTCCCCCGCAGGGCCATGGCGAGCTCCACACTGACACCCCCAGCCCTGGCAACTTTGGCCCTGGCAATAGCATTCTTAGATGCCCAACAAGGGTGTCTTACTTCAGTAGCACATGACACCAGGCACCTGTTTGGAGCTTCTGGAGAGGTAAGCCCAGACTCTGATGGGCTTTGCAGTGGATGTGGCAATGGTCAGGCAGGTAGACACTGGGGGAGGAAGGGGGAACGCTCCAGGCATCCTGAGTCCCAGCTTGGTTGTCCCCTGGGCTCTGCCCACCTGTTCTGAGGGACCTGTGGAGAGGTGACAGGCACAAGAGCCCTGGATTCCAGACCTACCTCTACCCACTGTGTGCCCCTGGGCCCCAGCCTCCCCGCCATACGAAGAGGTAAACCGTAGGATCCCGTGTTAACCCACCTGGTGTGTTAAAGCACCTCAAACCACCTTGCCTGATTACCTCAGTAACTCTCAACCAGGGCAATTTTGCTCCCCAGGAAACATTTGGCAATGTCTGGAGACATTCTGGGTCATCCCAACTTGGTGGGGGGACACCTCCTAGCATCTAGAGGGTAGAGGCCAGGGATGCTGCTAAACACCCTGCAATGCACAGACCAGTCTTGCACGACACGGAATGATCTGGTCCAAAATGCCCTCCCCCGAGGGGAAGGTTCCGCTCCTCAGAATTCCCACGCTCTCTGACCTGCACTAAACTCTCTTTTTTTTTTTTTTATAAATTTATTTATTTATTTATTTATTTTTGTCTGTGTTGGGTCTCCGTTGCTGCGGGCTTTCTCTAGTTGCGGCGAGCAAGGGCTACTCTTCATTGTGGTGCGCGGGCTTCTCATTGCGGTGGCTTCTCTTGTAGCGGAGCACGGGCTCTAGGCGCATGGGATTCAGCAGTTGTGGCACGCCGGCTCTAGAGCGCAGGCTCAGTAGTTGTGGCGCACGGGCTTAGTTGCTCCGCGGCATGTGAGATCTTCCCGGTCCAGGGCTCGAACCTGCGTCCCCCGCATTGGCAGGTGGATTCTCAACCACTGCACCACCAGGGAAGCCCTGCACTAAACTCTTAATCATGCTCTGACCAGGGGTGGGGGGCTGTTAGAAGACAGTAGGGATTGATCCTGCCTCTGCCTTTAATAACAGCAGCTAACATTTACTGAGCCCTTTTGAAGTGCTGGCAGGCACCATACACAGAGAAACTCATTTTAGTCTCACAACAAGGGCAGGAGGCCCAGGCACTGTTACGATCCCCACTCTAAGCCCGAGGAGACAGGCAGAGAGAACATGAGGAATCAGCTCAAGGTTACACAGCTGGCAAGGATGGAGCTGGATGTGAACTGGTCACTTTGGGACAGACCCACAGGGCAGAGTCCTCTCTGGAAAGGAGTCCACACAGCAGGGGCCTGGGCAAGTCCTTTTCCCTCTCTAGGCCACCATTTTTTCATCTGTCAAATGAGATCTACTCTCTCATTTAACCCGGCAACAATTCTAGGAGGTGAGGCACCATTATCATCACTTCACAGGCTAGAAAGGCAAAGATTCATGATTTAAGTCTCACGGTCATAGTGCTGGGAAGTGGTGGGACAGAGATTTGAATTCAGCTCTGCCTGACTCCAGGGCCCATGATCTTAGTCAGGTCACCTGCCCCTTGCCCCCTGCCCCGCCAGCCAAGGTGCTATAAAGCAGGAGAGCAGAAGCTCTGGAGCTTGGAGGACTTGTTAAACACAGGCTGTCGGGGCCCACCCCCAGAATTTCTGATTCAGCAGCGTTTGCTTTTCAAATAAGTCCCCAAGCAAAGCTGGTGCTGCCAGCCCAGGGATCACATTTGAGAACCCCTGCAGTAGACCATGGTGTTAGCTCGCCTGTACCTGGGTTCAAATCCTGGCTCTGTAACTTGGTGGTATCACTTAACCTCTTCCTTGGAAAATCAGAAATACAGCAATATCTGTCACTTAGGGTTTGCTGAAAGGATTAAGGGAGAGAATGGCAAAGAGAAAAGTGCACTCATGCTGCTGGCACCTAGTAAATATGCTCATAAATGCTCGCCAGCGTAACAATCCCCAACACAGGCAAGTCCCTCCTCCCCAGACAGACTGGAAGCTCCCAGGTGTGAAGGACTAAGCAAAGGACTAAAGCTTCCTTTTCTCCTGTCTACCAGCCACCTCCCCAGGTCTGCACAGAGCAGGACACAGAGATGACATCTCAGAACAAACACAGCAGGGACAGTGGGATGTAGCCCACGTCTGCCAAGGCATCCCAAGTGTCCTTTGCCCCATGGTACAAGGCCTGTGGAGAGGGGTGAGGGTGGAGCACAGGCAGCACTGAAGACCCCCAGATGGACCTGGCCCCTAGCCTTCCTCCAGGCCCTGCCCCATCCCCAATAATCCCTTCTGGGGCACGAGTTGGCCTCCCAAGGCCCTGGTAGGATAGTTTGTATACCCTTACCCAAGCAACCCTTTGGGTACCAACCAACTCAACTCACAGTACTGTTGTGCTGTGCAACCTTTAGCCAATCGCTAGGCCTCTCTAGGTCTTAGTTTCTTTTCCTAAAAGTCAAACAAGAACTCAGCATAATGGTTAACAGTGGCGGCTCCAGCCCCAGAATAACTGGGTTCAAACCCCACTCCTGCCACTTACTAGCTGTGTGACTTTTGGCAAATCCCTTCATCTCTTAGAGAGAGCTTCAGTTTCCTTGTTGGTAAAATGGAATTGTCCATAGCTCACAGGGATGCTGTGAGCGTTACCCGAGATGACAAATTTCAAGTGCTGAGCACAGTTCCTGGAGCTCAACAGATGCCAGGTATTCCATACATGCGGTGAGAGAGTGTAACCTTACCACCACTACAAACACAATCTGTTGGGTGCCTTCCCTTCCCACCTGTCCCTCACATGTTTAGCTTTGAGACTATCTTCACCTTCCTTCCCAACAGGGGCTGGGGAAGGCAGCTGGGAGCAGTCTCCCAGAAGGGATGATCTGAGCAGAAGCTTGGAAGCGGGAGGGGTATAATCAGTTATCAGCCTGCTAGACTGTAAGCCACAGAAAGTGCTGTTTTTGCTACCATTTTATCCCCAAAGCCTATGACAGAGACTAGGCACTTTATAAATACTGGCTGCAGGAATGAAACAGGGCCCAGGACAAACTCCCTTCTGTGGAGAGCAAGCCAAGGAGTCTCCTGGGTGAGGCGTGGTGGGGAGAGGAGCACTCGGGGACTTCCGGATTCTCTTTTTGCAAGCTCTGCATGCAAAAGCCTCAGACAGTTGGACTCATAAATTCTTTGAAACCTGGAATCTCTGGTAGAGAGAAACTCTGGCTGTTGCCCAGCCCCACCTCCTCCCAGTAGTGCCCAGGGCTGGGCTTGGGAGGCCTGACAACCTAGCTGGAAAGGGAGGCCGAGGGAGTGGGCAGGGCAAGGGAAAATTCAAGGTGAAAACCGAACTTTTTCATCAAGGCAAAAAATAAAATCTAAGCTCAGAGAGGGTTTGATCCTGGCTCTGCTACTTCCTGGTTTTGTTCTCTTCCTTCACCTCTCTGAACCCTTAGTTTCCATATCTGTAAAATGGGGTGATTATGATAACACCCACCCACATGGAATTGTTTGGAGGATTAAATGCGACAATGCATGAAACTAAGTCCATAGTAAACGTTCAAAAATGTGCATTATTAACATTATTATTATTGGGGAGGGCTATATAATTCACCAGGGACTCTTGCCCTGCACCTCACACCCATGCTCATCCCCTTCCTATTTACAAAGCTGATTTCAGGTAGCTTTGAAAGGTCAATGACATTTCCAACAGATATCAGACTTTTATTTTTCCCCCATTAAGTGGCCTAAATAACAAATAATATGTAAAGAAATGTAACCAACTTGAGTATTGTCAGCCTTGACCATTCAGAAAAGGCTAGATACTGGTGTTTGGAAGACAGAGGACAGGTGGTTGGAAGGTGGGGAGAAAAAGCCTGGGACTGGGGAGCTGGCTTCAGGGCCAGGGTCAACTGTGATGCACTGTTTGGCTTTAGGAGGGCCCCTGCCCTTTGCCAACAAGGAAAAGTTGATCTTAGGGACTCTTGAGCCCCTTCCATTCCCCAAGTCTGAGGCTCTTAAACCTGTAATGACCCAAACATGCCTCCTCCTCAGAAAGGGGAACAGGGTGAGGTGAGCCGTACCCATGCAAAGCCAGGATGCTGCCCCTCCCCCCCCACCCCCCCCCCACCCCGGCCCATGTGTTCCACGTTCACCTAAGTACCGCTGTGACCAGGCTCCAACCACCTTAGCTGAGCCCCAGGCGTAGGGTGGGCAGGGCGAGCTCACCACACCCATTAATCCTCCTCTGTACATGCAGAAGGGGAGAAAAATAGGTGCCAGAGATGATAACTAACTTCCTGAGCTGGAACTGAACCCACGTGTAACACTCAACATGTCATTGCTGCTTGTTAAAAACTAATTTTTTGGCAAGGGCGCACCACCCAGCTTGTGGGATCTTAGTTCCCGGACCAGGAATGGAACCCGGCCCGGCAGTGAGAGCACCAAGTCCTAACCACTGGACCGCCAGGTAATTCCTGTAAAAAAATAATTTTAATCATCAGGACGATCCTAAGTATTTATCATTATTCCCATTTCACAGGTGAATGGGTGTCATCCTCAACTTGAGCGCTTTACAGTAAGGAAACGAGCCCTAAGAAGTGGCTAGCTAAGAGTCGGAGCTGGAATTTGAATCCAGGGCTATCACAGCACAATCTGCTGTGTGATAGGCCCCTTCCTCTCCCCTGGGCTCAGCTTTCTCATCTGTTGAATGGGGATGCTAACTCCGGAACCTGTAAGATCCAAGTTGGGACTTTTTGCTGCTCCGAGCCCAGGTCCCCACCCAGAAGCCTAGAACATCTCCGTGGGCCTGGGCGGGAGAGAAGGGCAGGTGTAGACGTGACTGTCCTGCGGGCGGCTGGGGGATGGGGGCTGCCGCCAGACACACAAAAACAACTAAATAAATCAGGACCGGGAACTCCTAATCCTTCCCGGCTGTGGCTGCTGCCGCTCACTCAGCCTGGGCCGCCATCGCCTGGCCAGCTCCCGGGCCTGGGAGGGGGACATGGCACAGCTAAGAGCGCAGAGTCGGGCCAGCAGGATCAGAGCGACGCCAGGCCGTCAAGGCAGCCTAGGTTCCCGAGATGGGGGGAAGGCCCTGCCGGCAGGGTGACTCAGGCCTCCCAGACCCCCTCCCGCGTAGGCACGTTCCCGCGTCTCAGTCTATTTTTAGAGCAGGCTCCAGGCCTGAGCGTTGAGGGGCAGGGAAGGGGTTGCTGGCGGGGATCAGGCGCCTGACCAGGTCCTCCAGCTCGGGACTTAAGCCCCAGGACCTCCAGCTATTCTATCTAGAAAAGAACGGAAACACTTGGGGTGTGGGGGGAGGTGCAGGCCCAGAAAATGCATCCCCCTTTCCCCCGCCTGCTCCGCAAGGCCTGGCAGTTCCAGGGAGCTGGGCGCGGCTTCCCAAGAAACGACCTCTGTTAAGTGGGGCCGGGAGCTTCCCGACGGCTGGTCTGTCTGGCTATTGGACTGAGGGCCAGAGCGGGCTGGGCTCCCGAGCGACCGCAGTGAATGGGGCGGGGCGGGGCGGGGCGGGGGTGGGGAGTGCTGGAGTGAAGGGAGGACGCTTCCAGGCTCGGGAGATCCCGACCCCACCCCGCCATAGGCCACGCTCCTATCCCTCCCTGGGCCGCACGCACGGCCCCGGTGGCTTCCCTGACTCCACCCTAGGCCCCGCCTCCTATCTGGCTCTGCCGGGAGCCAACCTGTATCCGGTCCCAAAGGTCCTGGGAGGTCTAGGTGCCGGGCGTCTAACAGCCTGGGACTGGAGCTGAGCCTGCCTTTGGGGGCCGGGTTAGAAGTGAGAGGGATGGGGGCCTCTCCCTCCCCCAGCGTGGGGTCGGGGAGAAGGAGAGCGTCGGGGGGCAACAATGGCGCCATTGACGGGGAGGCCTCTAGGCTAGGGACGTATCTGTCTGTGGGAGCCAGGCGGTTTTGGAAGCTGAAGTGGTGGAGGGAGCCCGGAGCACGGAAACACCCCTGTATACGCGGGCACAGAGCTGCGCGCGGAGGGACCTGGGCAGAGGTCTCTGGCCTGATCCCCCTACTACTGCGCCCTAGAGGCTGAGGCCACAGTCCTGGGGAGTGGGGGCAGCTGATGGCCCCAAATACAGACGCTCTCCTATCGAGTTCAGGGACATGGGGTTTGGAAAGGCCCAAGTGGAGGCCCCTCCCACTGGGGGTGAGGGGCAGAGGATGAGAGGCGGAGCCTGTCTCCCAGCACCAGCCCTCCATCTAGTGGGAAGTTTGGGAATCGCGGGATGCAGAGATGGGGTGGGGGGAGGGGTCCATTGCACACCGAATCCTTCCTTCTTCTCCCTCGATGTTCTGCTGACACCTTCACACCACCATCCTGCTCTGCCCCATCTCAGGGATTCGCCCCAGATAGTCATTGGAAGATCTGCCCTCCCCCCTTCCCCCCAAGTCCTGTCCCTTCTTCCTCATAATTATCTATGGATAATGCCCTCTTCTGTCCATCACTGCCACCACCAGGGGTCCAGGCAGCCACCATCCTTTGCCTGGATCCCTGCAGCTCCTGCCAACTGCTTTCCCTGCCTCAAATTTTACCCTCTCTCTATTCATTTTCTACTAATAGCCAATTAAATGTTTCTAAACCAGAAATCTGCTCGGGTCTCTTCTTTGATTAAAATTTTTCAGTGGCTTCTTATGGTCAGATTAACTCCAAATCTTCGCTTGGGATTTAGGAGGCTCTTCATCACCCAGCCCCACCTCCTTCAGTCCCAGCTATTCTCACAGGGCAATTGTCAGTTCCTCACACACCCCTGTTGGCTCTTACCTTGAGGCCTTCATACCTGCTGTTCCCTCTTCCTGGAACACTTTTCCTTGCTGTCTTCAGGACTCATCTGGCAAAAACTTCCCTCCTTGAGAGGCTTTTCCCAACCTTCTGGCATGAGTTAGGTGCCCCTTGTCTGAGCTCCCACAGGACCCAGTGCCTGGGTCTCTCATCACCTATCCACTTTTTGTGGCAGGATAATTTACTGAAATGTTAATTATTTTGCTCCCTTCCCAGCTCCAAGCTGGTATCTGAACCCTTTGATTTTTCTAGCCTCTGGGAACTTGTGCGGGGTTGAACATAAAAGCTGCTTGAAGTCTGACGGCGCATCCTGATTTTGAAAAAGCTAACCTTCTGGAAGTGACTGTGCTAGGTGTTCCCAAGGGGATGGGGAGAAGAGGGCAGCCAATGTGGGCAGAGAAAGGAGAGAGCACAGCTAGCTGCAGAGGAGCTAGAAGTGGAGGTCGTCTGAATGGTGGGGATCTGTGGCCGGCAGCCCCTCCCCTGATAGATCATGGGAGGTGGGGGGCAGGTGGAGCACCTGGGGAGGCTGGAGCGCAAGCACTGAGGTACTAGCCTCAATGCTTCCGGGTGGCAGAGGAACAGCTGAGTTGCCGAACCTCAAGGGACCGCACGGACTAGTACAATGGGCATCTATCTCTGTGTAACTAGTGTAGCCGGAATCAGGACTCCATGCTTAGACCTGGGTGGGACAGCAGGTCCTTGCACAAGCCTATCGAGAAAGTGGCAGACGGCCCCGGGGATGGTTGAGATTGAATCTTCTGCCAACTTCTAGGCAAGGGCTAGAGTGAGAGTCAGATTGGAGCTGATTTAATGAGAATACAGAAATAGTGTGTTTCTGGAGTCTGTGTGCCAATAGTCCCACCTGCTCCACCTGTCTGTGTATCTCACTGCAGGACTGAGACTAGGTGTGCCTCATTCAGAATTGAATCCTTAGGACCCAGCATGGTGCCTGGCACATAGTAAGTATGCATTCAAAATGTATTTGCGGGACTTCCCTGGCGGTCCAGTGGTTAAGACTTTGCCTTCCAATGCAGGGGGTGCAGGTTCGATCCCTGGTCGGGGAGCTAAGATCCCACATGGCTCAGGGCCAATAAACCAAAACATAAAACAGAAGCGATATTATAACAAATTCAATAAAGACTTCAAAAATGGTCCACATTAAAAAGAAATCTTTAAAAAAAGAATGTATTTGTCAAATTAATTTATCCTCGGTTGCTACAGAATCTTTCTAAAACCCAAGTCTGTTCCAGTGATTTGCCGGCAGCCCTCAGGATAAAATCCAAACCCCTACCACAGCCCACAAGGCCCACTGTGATCAGAACCTGCCTCCCTCGCCGCCTCATCTCTGCAGCCCATCCTCCTCGCACTCCCCTCTCCACCCAAACCATACGATTTGCAATTTTCCAAACTTGCCAGGTTGTTTCATGCCTCCGCGCCTTTGCTTACATGGCATCCTCTGCTGGGAGTGCCCTTTCCCTTTTCTCTGCCTGCTGAGCTTTCAGTCTTCAAAGCTCAGTGCAAGTGTTGCCTTCTTTAAGTGGCCTTCCCTGACACCCTCCCCACAAAGACAGAGGAAACCCCTCCTGCTCTGGGGCCTATTGCTCATGTCCAGGTCTGGCTCCCTCTTCCCCGAGAGCCCCGTTTCCTGGACTGTGGGCTGCTCTAGTGTGATGAGTCCCCAGTGCCCAGAGCAGTGCCAGGTACACCATACGTTCTCCATAAATCCTCCCTGCCCACTGAGCGTTAGACCTGACCCCGCATGGACTCCTAATGTAACTTTGCAACCTCTCCCCTCTATGGGCCTCAGTTTTTCTCTCTGCACAATGGGGGGAGTGGAACTCAATGGTCTCTAATGGCCCTTCCTTCCCTCAGTTGGGCTTGGAAGTGATGGTGTGTAAAACATAAATCATCTGTGTGCACTGCCTGCCAGCTAAGGGCAGAGCCTGCTCAGACATGCAGCTGCACGTGGTAGCACCCAGGGGCCACATGGAAGCCAACCCCTGCCTAAATAGCTATACGTGACACTCTCACACTCAAGTAGACGTAGCCTTCATCTCCAATCAACCACTGGCCCTGACAGTGAAAAACTCAGCAGCAGCTGGAGCTGCCAGTCTAGCAGCAAGTTGATATGCAAGGAAGGAGCCTCCTGCAATATGCATGCCCTGAGGCTGGACACCACTGGGGCTCTCCCCTTCCCAGGCCTGCATATGCAACACCCTCCCTCCACCCCCAGGTCTAGACGCAGATATGGTCAGTCTGTGGTGGGGCACCAAGGGCCAGAGCTTTAGCTCTACCTGCTTCCTGGATACCTGGGAACCTTAAATTCCACATTCATTCATTCATCCATTCAACATTAGCTATGAAGTTCATATCATATGCCAGGCAATGGTATGAATGTCAGTGACTATCACCCTTTTTCACCCTCAGAGGCTTACAGTCTAGTGGGGGAAACAGACAATAAATAGGAAATAGGTGCTATAATTTCAGATTGGGAGAAGTGGTACTATGGAAGGATTAGGGTGATGTGATAGAAAATGGTCCAGAAGGGCAAGGGGTATGCAGGAGGTGGCATCAGAGCTTCAATCAAAAGATGAGGAGCCAGCAAAGCAGATAACCAGGGAAGAGCCTTTCAAGTGGTAGGTATAGCATATGCAAAGGCCCTGGGGTGGGAGAAACCATGAAATGTGTTCTAGGAGCACAAAGGAGGCCATGTGGCTGGAGCTCTGTCGGAGTGATAGGCAGGGACATCAGGCCCTGCCTCTTGGGCCACTGTGAGGAAATTTAACTTTATTCTAAGAGCAATGAGAGGCCCCTGGAAGGTTTTGGGCAGAAAAAACAAAATCCATCCCTTCCCCCTGCTTCCTTCCTCCTTGGTATCCTTCTTAGAAAGCATTGTCAGTGCCCAGCTCAGGGCCTGGCACAATTTGGCATTGGACAATGTTTACTGAATAAATGAATGACCAAACCAGCCTCTTCTGGCTCAAGGCTTGACTGAGTGGCTCCGAGTGGGTCAGCTGGGCTGCTGAGGAATCTCTGGGCAGCTCAGGATGGGAGTCACCTGGGCCAGACTAAGACATTTAGATGTCCTAGTACTCCCCATACATGATTCATAATAGAAATGATAGTAACCCATGAAGCATAATACGTACGTGTATGCTGAAATGAAAACAACTTCTTTTGGGATTTTTCAATTGCAAAACTGTGGATAAGTTCATTGAAGCAGTATTTCTTCCCACTTATGTGTGTGTGTGTGTGTGTGTACGTGTGTTGCTGCCACCTTGCTGGTGCCCCAAGCTGGACTGGCTGTTGGGTCACCCAGGTGCTAGGTGGCAGGCCTGGCCTGACTGTCCCCTTGGTGACATGGTCTTGGCTCTTGAGCTCAGGATAACGAGGAGCACCAAGGGTGCCACGGTGGCCCGGGCCTGATAGCGAGCAGCCTCATAGCAGCGTTGCTGGCAGCTTCTCAAGGCTGTACCAGTGTGCAGCTGCTCAGTGTGAGAACTCTGGTGATACCCCCTTGGGCCACCAAGGCTTGCCCCTGCCCATCCCTGACCCTCTGAAACTGTAAAAAATGATCCAAGCCCTAAGAAACTTCTCAGAAGAGGAATCTAAGGCTCAGAGAGGTTATTTAACTTTCCCAAGGTCTCTCAGCAAGTTGGGGATGCAGTTGCGGTTTGAGCACAAGCCTGGCCCCCAAAACAGACTCCATTCCCTTCCTGGGGGTGGGTGGGCTGGGCTGGGGAAGAAGGTCAAAGGGCAGAGCCCACCTGCCCATATCTGGACCCACAGAGCTGACAAGAACAAACAGTGGAGCTGGACCCAGCCCAGCCTTGAGGTGGGCCCAGCCCTGCCCTCCCCTCAGCCTCTTTCGCTGCCCAGCTGGGCTCTAGGTCTCTAAGCTCAACTCTCCCCCAAGCCCCTCTCTGAGGTCTAAAGATGGACCCTCATCTAAGGTCCTTGTGTGGGCATCACACGGGTACAGCAGGGGGCACCCAGGAGGGGCTCTAGAAGCCTGAGCCGGCACAGCCCTTGGGTTCTGGGTCTTAGGATTTGCCCTCACTTTTCTCCCACGGTGGTATACTTCACGGTTTCTATCCTTCCCTCCATTGCTCAACCCGCAACCACACCCGCTCTGTGTATGGACCCTGCAGGGAGTTAGGCTCAGTCCCCGCCTGGGAGGCATGTGGACCTCCCGGCCTCCTCCTCACTGGAGACAGGGCTCAGGAAACTCAAACAAAGCAGGTCGGTGATTCTCAGGGAGAATGGGAACCTGGGTGGCTAACGGCAGCATCCCCACATGCAGGCCAGTTTTCCCAATCCGACCCAGGCTGAGCTCTGCCTCCACTGGGTTCCAGTACTGCCCCCCTCCCCTCCATGGGTGGGAAGAGACAAATGAGCCTGAGGAAGTGGAGGAGGGGAGTCGGCGATCGATGGCATTAACGTGGTGCCCAAATTAAATATTGACTTTCTTGGTTGACTCTGGGGATGACCGGATCGATGGCTGGGGCTGTGCCATGCCACGGCAGGGGATGGGGACACAGCAGCCTGGAGCAGGCCCCGTGGGGAGCTGAGACTGTGGGGATGACTCACCCCTGCTCCTGCCTGGTCAGAAGGAGCAGGGACAAGGGCTGCAGAGAGCCCAGGGCACCGGATCTGTATCTCCATCTTGTGCCTGGGAGCTCCCTATGGAGTCTAGAGTTCCCTCCTCCCAGAAGACCTTAGAGCCACGGTTTTGCTGAATGCCCACCCCTATCCTCCCCCACCCTCCTTCAGGAACTGTGGCTGGCCTGCAGCCCAACAAATGAGCAGAATCAATCTCTGTGATGATATCCATTACCAGGCCTCAGGACCCTGCCTCCCAGGATGGTAGGGCTGGTTATTTTTGGTCTATCATTATGTAGGATCTTGGGGAGGGGGTAAGGATGGCCTCTCCATTCTTGGAAACATTCCATCATCCTCTCCAGCTAATTCACCTTCAGAGCCAACAGTGGCCCCTGACCTTTCTCTCCCTCTTTTCATAGCTCCACTTCAAGAATTGTCTATCCTGTCTTAATTTCTTCACCTCCCACTCACTCTACAGCCTGCTCCAATACGGCTTCCTGCCATGCCAGTAACTCTAGTCCCGCCCTTCTCCTGAATTCTAGTCCTATATGTCTAACCATCTACTTCCTACTTGAAATTCCCCCATGACTATCTCCGAGGTATTGCAAGGTTAACGTGTTCTAGGTGAAAGTCATGATTGTCCCCCGTCAAAGCTGGTCCTCTTCCTGGTCTCCAAATTCAATGCATGGTCATCCATCCAGGTGTGTAAGACAGACAGAAGCCCACAAGTCACCCTTGGCTCCTTCTGATACCGTCCATACCAGGGGCTGACAATTCCACCATTGCATACATGGAGATTCCATGCTCCCGCCGTAGCATCCCCCTAAGTTAAAGTTTCCTTTGTATGGATGGTCTCTTCACCAGTCTCTCTGCATCCATCTCACTCTTCAGTAACCGCCCCCCATCCATTGCCCATCCACCCAGAGCAATCGTATTAAATCTGATCATGCCACCCGCTGCCCAACACCCTTCTTGACTTCCCACTAGTCTGAAATGCCAAAACCCTTATTGGAGTCTCCTCTGCCCTGGACGCTTAGCATGTGTTTTGAGGGCCTGAGAGGGAAGGGGTGTTCCTGGGGTGGGTGTTCTTGAAGGAGTGCAGGGAGGAATAATGGGGGGTACTGGGGACTGGCTCTAAAAAGCCCCAACTACTGGACCCAGGGCTGCCTGGGGGGTGGGCAAGAGGAAGCCTCAAGGGAAATAAGTCCAGAGAGACAGAAGTTGGCAGCATCCTGCACCCAGGTTCTCCCTCAGGCCACCTAGGTCACCTAATTTCCTTTCAATTGGTGCATAATGGAAGTGAATTAAACCCAAATGAGTTTAATGTGTCTGTTCAAGTTCCATTCCTAACCTGTCTCCCTTCTCCCAGGGGCGGGGCTGCAGGTGGGAAAAAGGAAGACAGGCTGTGGGGGTGATGTAGGGGTGGCGGGGGGGGGGGGGTGCGCCCTTCCCCCAGCCCTGCTGAGGTCGACCTGACACCAGTGCAGAGGTCTCCTCGGGACTTCCTCCTACTTCCCCAACACCCCCTCCCCGCCCACTTGTGTCCCCTGAATACCTAGATTCCAGGAACACCGACTTAGGGACTACTTGGTGCTGGCGCTGTGCTGGGAACCTGCCTTACATCACCTCCATGAACGCTCCCATGACCCAGTGAAGCAGGTAGTACTCCTACCTCCTTTTCAGAGGTCACTGAATTGACTTGCCCAAGGTCACTGCGCTTGTTCTGTCTAGAGCTGTGCTGTCCAATATGACAGCCACTAGCTACATGTGGTTACTGAGTCCTCAGGATGTGGCTCTTCTGAATTGAGATGTGCTGTACATGTAATGCACACACTGGATTTCAGAGACTTAGTATGGAACAAGAATGTTAAGTGTCTCATCCATGATCGTCTATATTGATTATGTGTTAAAATGATAGTATTTTTGATATAGTGGGTTAAATATGTTATTAAAATGAATTTCATCTTTTCTTTTTAAAAATAGCTACTGGACTTCCCTGGTGGTGCAGTGGTTAAGAATCCGCCTACCAATGCAGGGGACACAGGTTCAATCCCTCGTCTGGGAAGATCCCACATGCCGCGGAGCAACTAAGCCTGTGTGCCACAACTACTGAGCCTGCGCTCTGGAGCCCGGGAGCCAAAACTACTGAGCCCACGTGCCACAACTACTGAAGCCCACGTACCTAGAGCCTGGGCTCCGCAGCAAGAGAAACCACCGCAATGAGAAGCCCGCGCACCTCAACGAAGAGTAGCCCCTGCTCTCTGCAACTAGAGAAAGCCCGCGTACAGCAACGAAGACCCAAAGCAGCCAAAAATAAATAAATAATTTTTAAAAATAGCTACTGGAAAGTTTTAAATTACATATGTAGTTTGCATTATATTTTTGTTGGACATTCCCCAGGGTCTGGTCTTATGAAAGTAGGGGTGGTCTGCTCACCCGTGACCTTGCCACAAGTCTACAAGGCATGGAAAGGCTGCAGGTGAGCTTGGGTGAGCTTCTCAGGCTGTCTCCTTATTGCTTGGGAGGGCAGCGTCCCATTCAGCACCCTGGACAGCACCCAGGGCTGGCTTCCCACCTGGGGTCCTAATATATATAGCACAGAGGCCCGAGAAGGAATAACTGGGGGAGGGGTGGATACCACCTGCAAAACTCTCCCCAGGAATAATCTCAAGTCATGTTCTGGATACCCAGTGAGGAAGGCTGGGTAAGGATTATTGGTATCCCTATTTTGCAGATGAGAAAACCAATGTTCCAAGAGATTTGTGCATTCCATCTGTTCACTCAGTAAAGAGCCACTGAGGTCTGCTCCACATGGAACCCTCGGCTGAGTGCACAAACCCAAACCAGGCTGACACAGATGATAGCCATCCTGTGCAAGCAGTGTGAGAGTCAAAGTGTGTGCCGGGGCTGTGGAAGCCCAGCGAGTGCTGACTGCTGAGGCGGGGAGCTCAGGGGCAGCTTCATGGAGTGGGGCCACTGGGGCTAGATCTGGAAGGCTGAAGCGGAAGTTGCCAGTGTGAGCAGGTGAAAGTTCCAGGCAGAAGGAATGGCATGTGCAAAAGCATGGAGGTGAGAGAGATGGGCCAGGAGAGGTAGGCAAGGGCCACATCACTAAGGGCCTTGCATTCTAGGCTAATTCTAGGGTCCTTGGAAGCCTTCTGAGCAGGGAGAGCAGTGACCTGGCCAGATGTGCATTTTGGAAAGATCACCCCAGAGCTGGGTAGCGACTGGAGGCAGAGAGAATAAGGAGGACAATGAGATGAGAAATTCAAGTCTAGGAAAGACGTGACAGGTTGTTAGATATTAGCCCAAGCGAAAGGACAATCAGGACTACAGATAAGGAAACCCCAGTCAGAAGGGGCCCCGGTGACCTGTCTGAAGAGACGCAGCAAGTCAGTGCCTAGGGAGTGGGGACTGACGGGCAGAGAGGAGCACAGCCCTCGACACAGGAAATCTCTGCCCCTGACCATGGAAGTGGTGAGTCTCAAAGCCCTCAGGAGCCTCTGCTGCAGCTGTGGTTGCTGTCGAGCAGGATCAACAGGATGAATAATACTCACCCTCCTCCTCAAACCAGATGCGAAGCAAGAAACTACAAGCAGGGAGGGGAATGCACACTGCAGCTCATCCCGAGAGATCCTTGTGGTGGCCAGTGGAGCCCAGCGCTGGGAAGCGGGGAGGCAGAAACACAGGAAAGGCACCCAGAAGGCTTTAGGTGATGCCTCTTTTAGAAAAAGGCCTGGCCCAGATGTGGCGTGGGATCTGCTGGCAAAAGGTCAGGGACCGGGGCTTTGTGTGTATGAGCCTACTGCCCCCTTCTGGGAATAGGACCTCCCCTTTTGGAGACCTACTGCCCCTCCCCCTCCCCTGAGGTTCCCAAGGGGGCTGCCAATCACAGCGCCCCACCCCCTGGCTGGGGCCAATCAGAGCCCTTCCTTGGGGGTTTTCTGATTGGAATTCAAGAGAAAGTTTCTTTCCCTCTGGGGGCAGAGTTGAGTGATAGGGGCTGGGAGAAGGAAGCCTGGGGGGCCCAGGGGGATGAGGAAGCTTGCCTGAAAGAATGGAGCTGAAGTAGAGAGCAGCTGGAAGGGATGGGAGATCTGGCCACACCCTGATCCTGGCCTTCATCGCCCAAGGCTAGCCACCCACCCACCACCTACCACTCCCTTCCTGCAGCTTGCAACTCCAAAGCGAACGAAGTCCCCTTTGGCCTAAGCTGGCTGGTACTGGGGATTCTGCCACCTCCGGGCACAAGTTGCAATATAGCCACTTACAAGCCGTGGGAGTCTGGGAAAGTCAGGTCCCTCTCTGAGCCTTGATTTCCTCATCTGTAAAATGGGGGAGTCACAATACCTACCTCGAAGACTCAAGTGAGACGGTGCCTGAGTGATCGCTTTGTACCCATAAGTGCTAGGGCTGCCCAAGGGGAGGGCGGGGGTCTGCTCCCTCCTCTGACCGGGCCCACAGCTGGCAGGATTCAGAGGAGACTTAGGGAGCCAGTACCACCATGACACCCACTCCTCCAGCCCCTCCAGGAGGCCATTAGCTGTGACACCCACCCCCACCCCAGCAGCCAGTCCCTTCTTCCTTCTCCCCAATCCAGGCTCCTATAGCACCTAACCCCTCCCTCTGACATGTCCACCTCCAGAGTCAGTCAGCTCTCCAAGGGCCTGCATCTGTGTCTCAGAGTCTCTGGGGAGGGGCCCAGAGGTGCCCATGCCGCTAAATGACCAGGCCGGCCGCTGCACCTGTGGCCTCTGCTCCCATGGCCGCCTGACCACAGAAGAGCCATGGCAACATGTCTCCACACTGATTCTACCCGTTCTTTGCCTGGATTCCTGGGAACTGAGAAGGGTTCACTCACTCAGGTTTATAAAGACTACGCCCTAGAAACTGCCCTCTGGCACCCCACACCCACCCTGAGCCCTGGAACCTCCACCCCACACCCCACACCCACCCTGAGCCCTGGAACCTGAGCTCTCCGATGCTCCTCTGCAGCCATGAAGGTCAGGTCCCTGGAAGCTGAGCTCAAGCTTCCAGTCCTACTAGGAGGGTACTGATAAAGGTGAAGTCCCAGCCCTGTCTCTGACTGTGGCCTTGAGCAAGTCACTTCCCATCTCGGGCCTCATTTTCTTATCCACAAAATGGGCCACCTAAAACTTTCCTGCAAGGTTGTTGTGATGGGTCCAGGCCGAGGGTGTGGAACTCCTAGCACAGAGCACAGCAGGAGACCAGGTGCCTTAGGCAACAGCTAATACTAAAAGAGCTTCTTCTGTGCCAGGCACTCGCTAAGCTAACTTTACGTATGTTAATCTGTTTCATCCTCGTAACAACCCTATGAGGTAGGTACTGTCACCATCCCCATTTCACATATGGGGAACCTGAGGTCACTAAGCTCTACCTGGCCTCTGGGCCCCAGTGAAAGGCAGCCAGGACCATCACAGCCAATGGGGAAGTCCTACTTCAAGGGGCCCCACCCTACATTCCCAATCTGCTTACCTCAGGCCCCAACAGGGGAAGGGTTGTGTCCAGGGTCACCCAGGGAGTCAGGGGCAAGGATGGAGTCAGAGCCTAGGCCACCCCCTCCCAGGTGGAGTCAGCCTGACCCCATCACAATTTGACAAGACCAAGCGAGGCGAACCAAAGAGATGGAGGAACAAAGTTGGGGTCCCAGGGCTGGGCCTTCCCCTGGGGAAAGCAAATAGCTCAGCAGCAAAATCCACAGAGTGAAGTTTATTCCCAAGAAAGTTCCCTCCCCCCTCCCCAGCCCGGGACAGGGACAGACAGGCTGGGGGTGAAGATGGGGCTCCAGGGGCTGAGGGGCCTCTGAGAGACAAGGAAGGGCCCTGGTCCCCCGGCCACGCCGTGTCTGGCTCCCCCAGCCCAGCTGAGTCCACTGTGCCTCCCTGCCCAGCCCTCGGGAGAGGGGAGGGGGCGCTGGCTCCTGGGTAGTTCCAAAGTGGAGTGTGAAAATAGAGAGATATATAATATTTATACGCAGTGGGCAGTCCGGAGTGGCACTCACACCTCTGTCTGGAAGTCACCATCCGGTGGTTCTGTGGGCTCCCAGGCTGCTGCCCGGTGCAGGGCCAGCCGTTCTCGGGGCTTGGGGGGCAGCGAGCCCAGCGTCATAGACTTAAAGGTGCTCCAGCTCTGATGTCGCCGCTGTTGGGACAAGCCGGGACGCTCCCCTGGACTGGGTTTCTCCTGTGGCGGGGAGAGGGAAGGGCCCGTGGCGATGGGCCAATACCCTCTCACCCACTGTACAGAAGAACCAACTGAGAAGGCCCAGGGAGGGCCAGTGACGCCCAAAGTTACCGAGCAATCGGGTGCCAAAGCGGGGTTCAGATCCATACCCGCCTGGCTCCAGAGTGGGGTTCCTGATCCCTGTGCTCAGAGTGGCCCCCTGAGACCATGTCTCCTGCTGCCCACCCTCCTCAAGATCCTGATGGAGCTCCCACCAATACCCCCCATCTCCTAAAAACCCCAGACTGTTGCTTATGCCATGGGCAGGCCCTTGGTGAGGCAAGCTGAGGCTGCCCAGGCTGGGGAGGAGGGCAGGGAGGGAATGAGTGCCTCGAAGCCCACCTCCCCCCACCCCACCCCAGCCTGGGGCACTTACGCTGGACACGCTCCGTTCGGCTGCCCCACCTGAGGACACACTCCACCGCTTCTCCCTCTGCAACAGGGGCCACGGGTCAGGGTCTGACCCCAGGGGCCACTGTGCCAGGTTGGGCCCCGAGCTTCAGGCAGGGGCAGTCACAAGAGAAGCCCTCACCTTGGCCGTGGACTGGCTGCGGTAGCGGTCGAAAGTGTGGAATTTCTGGTTGAGCTCATGGTAGAGTTCCGAGTGCCGTTTCCGGGTGTGCATCACCTTCTGGGAGCCACAGGGCGTCAGGGCAGGTGCTCCCCGTGGGACGCTCAGCATCCTGGGTCCCCACATCCCTGCCTGCTAATGGCCCCTCTGGGACAAGGCCTGGCTCTTTCTTCACCCCAGAGCTACGGGCTTGGGCAGTTGAGGGACCGTCATGGGGTCAGGCTCTGCACTGGGGCTTGGGCTAATTTTAGGAGGGGACCCTCCAGGGACAAACCGCCCCCCACAATCCCAAACCCAACACACACATACACTGTAGCACTTACCTCAAAGTCCAGGTCTGAATACCGTAACTTCTTTCTCTGGGAAGGAGCAACAAGGAAGCAGTGAAAGAGAAGAAAACTTTTGACCATGTGCAGGGGGTTTAGAGTGAGGAAATCTGCTCCCCCAGGGTCTGCCCACTGTACCTTCCCCCAGCCCAGGCTCAGGAGCTAAGAATCCTTTAAAGGACAGCCCTTGAGGTTGTGGAAATGGGCTTGGGGCCTGGGAGATGAGGCGCCAGGGCGCTACCCCACCGCAGGACTGCCAGGGGCACACAAAGGCTGGCACACGCGTAGACATGCACCTGCACGTGGACCAGATGTCACAGCACAGACTTCCAACACGGCGGGACACAGATCCCCACATGGGATCACAGAGCAGACCCTCCTTCCTCTGTGTCCTGGATTCCACCCCTCTGTCCTGCCCCATCTTGCCCCATCCTCTCTGCCACCAACGGGCTCCTCTCTCCCTGGAAACCTCCACTTGTCCTGCAAATACAGGACGCAGGGTTACAGAAACCTTCCTTTCACCGCACTTTGCCCCTTTTCCTGCCAAATTTGGCCCTGCCTCCCTGGCCTCCCTCCCTCATGCCTCTCCCGGCTCTCACTTGCCCAAGACCACCTTCAAGGCCCCAGTGGCCTATGCAGCATTCGGTGCCACTCAAGAAGGAGGTCTTAGAGTCTCAGAATGTTGGCGCAGGAGCGCTCACGAGGTCAAGACCAACCTTCTCAGGTTACACTGGGGAATCTGAGGTCCAGGGTAAAGGGACTTGCCCCACAGTCCTCAAGAACGCCGCTAAAACCGTCATCTAGATCTCCCCAGTCCCAGGCCTGCAGACACGATAACCACCACTGGGGTGGTGACACCCCTCTCCTGGTCCTTCCACCTCCCTGCCTGCTCTTTCTTCACCATCCACCCTGGCGTCTCCAACTCTCGGCCCCCGCACTCTGCCCTGCGCTCTCCCCTGCCCTTCACCACACACACACACACACACACACACACACACACACACACACACACACACGTGTCCTCCCCGTTCCCAGCCACACTGCACTTTCTGGAGGCAGCGGGACTCCTCTCCCTGCTCCCTGATGCCCACGGGCAAGGCACACACGGCTGCGCCCAAGAGAATAAGCTCTAAATTCCCCCGCCCCAAACGCGCTCCTCCGCCCCATCGCAGTTGCCCACACCAGAATTCTGGACGTCATCCTTGACCCCTCAAGACTCTGCCGTGTTTTTTGCTACCTCCCACACAAGGAGCCCAGGGCTGGCCCCTCCTCAGGGGCCCAAGCATGGACAGGTGTCCCCAGAACAAAACCTGCCACGATGCTGAGCGCTCCCCTCCCCAGTTCCCGTGTCAAGTTTTCTGTCTTTGTGACGCCTTCCTGTTTCTGCCATCTGCGGCAAGAGCAGGCACCAAATGTTCAAGAAACATTTCGGGAGAAAAACTAAACTTGCAAACCTTCTAGCTGCTAACGTAGTTTTCTCTGTGGGGAGGAAGGGGAGCCGGTTTCTGGGGCCAAACATGAGCAGCCAGTGGTGCCCGAGCTGTGACTCCTGACCCTGTCCTCATCCACACCCTCCTCATCCCTCCAACGAAAGTTCTAGAGTTCTACAGTGGGCCACGACCAACTGCTTGTTGCCAGTGATTCCCTGCAGGGAGCAGGCCTGAGGAGGTCAGAGAGAAGGTGGGACAGCCACAGAAAACACACAGGCAGGGAAAGAGATGGGCTGACATTTTCTCAGGAAGAGAGGGGCAATTACCACAGGCCTACGGGCAGTGCCTGAGGCTGATTTCAGGAATGACACCAGTAGCAATCCCCAATCATCTAGCACTTTCTACCTGCTCCACACAGAGATAAATATTTTATATCAATTAGTCCTCGCAACAACTCTACCAAGAGGCTGCTCCTGTGTTATCCCCACTTTACAAATGAGGAGACTGAGGCTCGGAGAGATTAAGGCAAAGAGAGACTACGTGAGCCTCAGGGGAAGATTATGCTCCAAATCTCACTGATCAGCAGCGTCCAGATCTGAAGTTGGGGACTCGGAGACCCAGGCTCTCATCCCCTATGATGTGGCTTCCCTAGCAATAGAGCACCGGGCCTGAGCCACAGGCGCCTTAAAGGAGGGCCCATCCTAACCGGTCACCCCAAAACAGGCACTAAAGCAAGTGTGAGCACCTTCGAGAAGTGCACCCTCAGCGCGTGGCGTCCAAGCCCATTTGAGGAGCTCAGAGGAGCCAGGATTCCCTTGGAGCCGCCGCGGGCACAAACGGAGGAGAAACGCACAGCAGATATACTCCCCAGGACTTTGTATGAGGAGGCTGCCGGCTGTCCCTTCCCGGCTGCTGCCAGACACAGTCACAGGCACCCGGGGGCAGGCCTCCCACCCCCTCATCCCCAGCCCGTGCCCAGCAGCCCCTCACCTCCAGGGAGCCCAGCTTCATGGTGGAGCCGGGCACGGTGCGGGGCATGGTCCGGCTGCGCTCCCCTGGCTCGGGCACTTGGCGGGCGCTGGGTGTCGGAGGTGGCGGTTGGAAGGTCATCCCGTAGGGGTTCTGTAGCGACCCGTAGGCAGGGCCCAGCCCCAGGCCCGAGTGGTCCACAGACAGGAAGCTGGGGTAGCCTTCGGCATGGCCCAGTGCCTTGGCAGCCCGCCGGGGGGTGCCCTCGGGCCGGGCCCGCGGGGCGTCCTCGCCACTTCCGCCCCCGCCGCCGGGCTGCAAGCTCAGAGTCCTCCGGGGCAGCACCATGTAGTCCCCGTCGGAGCCCGGCTCGGCAGGCTGCAGCCACGTGAGGTCCAGCTGCCGCAGGCCACCCTCCCCACACATGTACACGGGGTTGGCCTCCTGGGGGGGCGGTGGCTCCCCCAGCCCTGATGAGGCTGCCATGGGCACCAGGAGATTGCCAGGCAGCGGTGAGAAGCTGAGGCTGCCCTCGGGACCCACGAGGCAGGACTTGGGCTCCTCGTCCTCGTCCAGGGACAGGCGGGACAGTGTGCCCGTGATGGTGGACGGGTTACAAGTGTTGACCTCCTTGAACAGCACTGGGGGCAGGAGTGGAGGGAGGTAAGTCCGGGGGAGGAGGAGCCCCCAGAGGCCCTTGCCCAGGCTGAGCAGGTAGCAAGCCCCTGAGCTTGGACAGCGGGGGAAACTGAGTCCTGGCGTGATGGCTGGGTGGTTAACACAGGGGTTAAGAAGGTGTCTATCCCAGAGGCCCACAGCAAGGGAGGGCGAGGAACGAAGCCAAGGCCCAGCTCCCACAGTGCCCGGGTGCGGGTCCTGACCTCTGACCCGACAGCCCCAAGGCTGTCCAAAGAGCCTTGCTCCTCCCCGCTCCCTGGGCAGCCCCTCCCCAGGAGAAAGAACTTGAAGGAGGTTCTGGTAAGAATCATGGAAATGACACAATGATATAACAGCCACTTTGTGCCGAGCACCTGGCTAGGCACTTGACGTCCCCCAGTTCACGTAAGGCTCCCACCCACCCTGGGAGGACAGATTTCTCTCCTTTATAGGTGTCTTAACTGAGGCTCCAGGGGTAAGGTGTTTGCCCAAAGTCATACAGTGAGTGGTGTTCACAGCCTTGACTCCAACTCAGGGTTGCCTGACTCAAAAGTTGGACCCCGCAGCCAGACGCCTGTCAGGGCCTTCCTTGGTGCGGCTGGGGGCCCTCCCTTCTTGCCCCTCTCTGGGGCCATTCTCGGCTCTGCCCTGGCACACTCACCTGTCTGACAAGCCAGATCCACATCTTTTTCAAAGTCTGACTATAGGCAGAGAGGAGAGAGCAGACAGGCAGAGAGAGGATCCACGTGTCAGGGTCGGG
Organism: Balaenoptera physalus; assembly: GCF_965194825.1. Classification (NCBI taxonomy): domain Eukaryota; kingdom Metazoa; phylum Chordata; class Mammalia; order Artiodactyla; family Balaenopteridae; genus Balaenoptera; species Balaenoptera physalus. Next base: position 171,169,901 of record NC_138882.1, on the reverse strand, counting down.
GGGATGCAGGCCCCTCCCTACCCACCCAGAGGGTCTGCCTCTGTTGGGCACACTGCCCAACAGAGCAGAGGGGCCCCAGGCGTGGTCTCCTCCAGCCACACCTGACAGCAGGAAGACTGAAGGGGGGAAGGACTTGCCCAAGGCCACCCAGCTGTCAGTGGCTGAGCCTGAATCAAACCCAGTCTCTGTTCCTTCCCTGCCATAGATGAGGCAGGTGAGGGGTCTAGGGCAGGGGGCACTCAGAATGCACCTGTGCCCTGCCCAGGCCTCCTCACTCACCAGGATCTGCAGCTGCCCGTTCTTACACGAGTCGGGGGAGTCTTCACTCTCATCGGCCCGGCACACGCCCATCTGGCACTTCACCACATCCTGGACCTGGGGGCAGCAGGTGCCTGCTGGGCCTGAGGCTGCCACAGGGCCCCCCGCCACGGTTGGCTGTGCCTCCCACCCCAGGCACCCAGACGGGTGTGGAAGGAAAGAAGCGCATCCAGCCTAGGGGAGGGGAGAAGGAGCCCCAGGGGGCCAAGGCCAAGGCCAAGGCTGCCCAAGCTATCAGCGTGCACATCAAGGGCTGCCCAGCTGGGGACCCGGTCGGGCCTCAATCTTCCCCATCTGCACCCATCTGCACCATGGGGACAAGCGAGGGACTGGCATGGTCGGGGGCGGACAGGGGCAGGAGAGGCCCAGCCCACCTCTCGGCGCAGAAAGCAGTGCACAGCTGTGATGACAAATCCCTGCGCGGAGTTGAAGACAGCAAAGAGGGCCTGGAAGAGGACGGAGCGGCGGTCTGTCATGGCCAGGACGGCGGACATCCAGGTGAGCGCCAGCAGGGGCAGCACCACACAGGAGCTCCAGAGCGAGGCCCTGAGGACAAGGCAGAGGGTCCGTCAGGGCGACACTCCAGGGGACAGGCTGGGCGGAGCCTGGGCCTGCACTCAGCCTGGGGCCCTTAAGCTGCCCACGACTGGCAGGGCCCCAAATGCCAAGACCTCAGTAATGTCCCCAAGCAGGGGGGCTGAGGAGCCGGAGGCAGAGAAACAGAACAAAGACAAAGAGCAGAAAACTGGGGGACAAGGAGAGGGGGAGGGACAGACACACCGACACAATGGGACTGAGCCAGAGGCAGCATCAGCGGACAGAGACAAAGAAGGTGGAAAGAAACAGTGGGAGAGAAGAGGAGGAGGGAGACAGATACAGACGCTGTGAGTTTCAGCCACAATTTGCACAGAATCACAGGCCTGGGTCACATCCCCAGAGAGTCTGGGAGGGGAGGAGAGGAAGAGGGACAAAGAGAGACGGCAGACATGGCGAGAGAGCGGATGAGACGGGCAGAGACACACAGGAAGGTTAAATCGGCAGAGAGGACGGAGGACATCACAGAGCACAAATCTTTGGGGAGAAGACGGGGGGCCAGGGCAGCAGAGGCTCCTCCCCTTCAGCTTCCCAAGGAGGAGGTGCCAGGCTCCCAGGGCCTGCTCAGAGCTGGGCAGAAAGATCATAGCTGGGGCTGGGGGTCAAAGCCAGGGTCAGGGCCAAACCCACAGATCCCCGGCCTCCTTGACAAGGGAGGGCAGAGAAAAAAGGCAGAGGGGCCCGGGCATCCAGGCACCAGTGCCAGCCCGCCCCCACCAGCAACAGCCCACGAGCGCACAGTAGGGCAGTCTTGCCCTACTGGGCCAGGTGCTACACCCTGCCCACTCTGCCTCATGAACACCGCCGGTGGGAGAGTCAGGCAGGGGTGGGCACAGCTCTGGACAAGGCAGAGAGGTGGGCAGGCGGCCAAGACCTGCCCTAGGAAGAGCGGTCCAGGGCTGTTCAGCCTGGCAGGGGGCGGGCACGGTGGTCTCCATAGGCCCCGGGGGCAGAGCCAAGACTAAAGAGAGGACCTAATCACAGCCATGAGGGCTACCACTGATTAACCACCAATTCTCTGGCAGGCCCTACACCAAATACTTTACATACATTAATCACACTGTGACCAAAACAACTCCAGTAAACAGGCATGGGGATTATTATCCCAATTTACAGATGAGGAAACTGGAGTGTGCCCAGCTGGGCAGACAGAGACAGAGCCGGGATGCAAACCCAAAGTGGCGCCTCGGAAGCCCAAGGTTTTAACTGCTAGTTCTGAGAGACTGAGTCAGAGAGGCAGATGGGAGCCCAAGTGAAAGGGAGCTTTCTGCTACACAGAGGTTCCCAGAGATGGTGCCAGCCGCCTCCAGAGGCAGTGAGCTCCCTGATCCTGGAGGTGTGCAAGACAGAGCTGGGCCCCCACTGCTCAGGGAGGGTCAGCTGGATTTCTGGCCCTGAGTGGGAGGTTGGGCCTGAAGCCCTGAAGTTCATTCATTCATTGTACTCTTGTGCGGCTGGGATTTTAAGAGTCTCAGCTGCCCGGGGACAGCTCAGTGAAATAATTCCCAACCTCCAAGATTCTCTGTCCTCCAACTGATTGTAAGATTCAATGCCTCTGAAATTCTAAGTCTCAGATTCTATGACAGATGATAAGACTCTATGATTCACTCATTCGAACATTCTTAGCTTCTGATTGTCTTATTCTAAGATTCTACCATTCTAATTCTAAGGTTCTATGGGCTCAAAAATTCTAAGGGTGGAAGATTCTATGAGCCTCTGTAGGTTGGGGCTATAAGGGGGAGTGTGTGTCTGTGCCTGGATAAAATGTAAGCCGGGGCTGGGGGGGCAGGGCCAGGGAGCAAGGGGTGGGCACGGGAATCCGGCATTTTCTGGAAGGCACAGACATTCATTCCCTGTGGCCTCTTTGCCATCACAATGTTGAGCCCTTGAGAGTGCATGGCAGTTGGCGGGGCAGGGCAAGCTTTCCAGGGCACTGGGCTGATATCCCTCCTCCCCCCACCACGGGCACTGCCCCCCCTTCTTTTGCCCCCTCCCACCCCCCCCTTTCCCACGGGGGCACAACTAACATGGCGTTCCTGGCCGAGGCTGAGCTGAGCAGGGGGCTGGGGACCACTCCACACGCTGAGCAGGGGAGGAGCAGGCTGGCCCAGGGGCACCGCTCCGACCTCGGGGGCGGCACAGACATGGGAGAAGGGGGGAGACACACGGGAAGTGGGAAGAGATGGGGCAGTGTGAGCCCCGAGTGGGGTGGGAGGGGGAGGGCAGATGAGAGAGAGAGAGGTGGGTTAGGGTGGGCGAGGGGCTGCAGCTGAGCACACCGGGTGCCCACCTTGCCTGCACCCTTGATGCACCAAGGTCAGGGAGCCCCGGTCGCATCATCAAGCCCTGAGTCTCCAAGAGTAGCTGTGGCCCACCCTCCCTACAGCATTTCCCACAAGGCCAAGTCACAGCGACCCCCCTCCCCTTACCCGGCCCTCTGCTTCTTGGACTTGTCTGAGATGCCATCACGAGCCATGAGCTTGTTGAAGACGATGATTCCGATGAGCATATTCACCTGGGGGCCCGGTGGAGTGGGGTAGGGGAAGACAGGATCACCAGATGCCCTCCTGGCAGGGAAATCCCCAGGTGGAGGGGGTAGACCCCCTGGGGCCATGCCCCTCCCAGGATGCTGCAGGGGCACATACCAGGACAATGACAGCTGCTGGGCCCACGAAGGCATAAAGCAGACCACCCTCCAGAGAGAGCCAGCAGCTGGGGAGGGCGGAAAGAGGGGGTATCAGACAACCAGTGGGCCCACTCCCATGCTCAAACACCATCCCTCAGGGCTCCCTGAGCTGCCAGGTCACCTTACGCATGGGGCAGGGACCCAGACAGGGTGAGAGCGAGCCACTGACTGTTGCTGAGACCCTCTAACAAGGGCCCTGGGGCTACCTGGGCCCTGGGGCTACCAGGGTTGATCCCTGACCTAAATGGTTCTGAGACTATCCAATCCCAGCACAGCCTTTTATAGTCTGGGAAACAGGCTGAGACGGGAGAATTTGCCCAAAGTCCCACAGCAGGAGTGGGCCAGGATCACAGCCCGAGAAGTCTGGAGGCCTATCAGGTCCACTGACTCCCGCTTCCCACCCCGGGAAGGCCCACGTACTAGCTGGATGTACCGTATCCTTTGGTGCGGGTAAAGCCGACCGACACGGCCACCACCAGGGCAGGCAGACCTGGGGGAGCGGGGGAGCCAGAGTGAGATGGCCGCTCGTCCTCAGGGTCCTTCATCCTCCCAGACCCCCAGCCCAGCTGACCCCTGTGCCCAGAGAGCAGGGCCGGAAGCTCACTTGCTGCCCCTGCCCCCAAGGCCCAGCGACAGGGTCCAGCACGAGCCCTGCTCACCCCAGCCCAGGCAAAGGAAGCGCTTGCGGACGAGGCGGGTGCGCATCCGTCCGATGACAGCCAGGTAGGACTGCCAGGCCTCAGTGAGCACCCAGCAAAAGGACGAGAGGAAGAAGAAGTGCAGGAAGGCGGCTGTCATGGTGCACACACCCTGCAGGGAGGGAGGGAGGCAATGGTGCACACACCCTGCAGGGAGGGAGGGAGGCAATGGTGCACACACCCTGCAGGGAGGGAGGGAGGCAATGGTGCACACACCCTGCAGGGAGGGGGGGGAGGCAATGGTGCACACACCCTGCAGGGAGGCGGCTGTCATGGTGCACACACCCTGCAGGGAGGGAGGGAGGCAATGGTGCACACACCCTGCAGGGAGGGGGAGGGAGGCAATGGTGCACACACCCTGCAGGGAGGGAGGGAGGGAATGGTGCACACACCCTGCAGGGAGGGGGGGGGAGGGAATGGTGCACACACCCTGCAGGGAGGGAGGGAGGCAATGGTGCACACACCCTGCAGGAAGGCGGCTGTCATGGTGCACACACCCTGCAGGGAGGGAGGGAGGGAATGGTGCACACACCCTGCAGGGAGGGAGGGAGGGAATGGTGCACACACCCTGCAGGGAGGGAGGGAGGGAATGGTGCACACACCCTGCAGGGAGGGGGAGGGAGGCAATGGTGCACACACCCTGCAGGGAGGGGGGGGGAGGCAATGGTGCACACACCCTGCAGGAAGGCGGCTGTCATGGTGCACACACCCTGCAGGGAGGGAGGGAGGGAATGGTGCACACACCCTGCAGGGAGGGAGGGAGGGAATGGTGCACACACCCTGCAGGGAGGGGGAGGGAGGCAATGGTGCACACACCCTGCAGGGAGGGAGGGAGGGAATGGTGCACACACCCTGCAGGGAGGGGGAGGGAGGCAATGGTGCACACACCCTGCAGGGAGGGGGGGGGAGGCAATGGTGCACACACCCTGCAGGAAGGCGGCTGTCATGGTGCACACACCCTGCAGGGAGGGAGGGAGGGAATGGTGCACACACCCTGCAGGGAGGGGGGGGAGGGAGGGGCCCTGAGCAGCAACCAGGGTGGGAGGCGCCGGGCTTCCCACGTCCGCTGCTGGGCGCTGCCTCGGCCGCCCACCTGAGCTCCGCCTCCCACAGAGCCCTGCCAGGCACCCCCGTCTTCCTGCGCCCACACACAGCACGACACAGGCCCGGTGACACGCACACGGCACTCGGCATCCAGGAGGCGGGCGGGCAGGCTGCCCACGCACAGACGGGGCTGTCAGGGAGGGGGACAAACAGGAGTGCCTGCCACGTCATGGCTGGGTGGGCCCCACGTCTGGCACCAGCAGGGCTGGCACTGTGCAGAGAGGGCCGAGGGGGCATAAGGGACAGCCAACACAGATCAGATGCAGGCAAGTGGCACAGGAGGCTTCGCTTGGGCTCCCACGTGCCCGCAGACACGCCCAACACACGTGCGCACAGGCGCTCGGCTCACGTACACGTTCACAGATGTACACAGACATCCCTCACTGGAGTACACACACCCCCTCGCCGACTCCCTCATGTACGCTCACACACACTATCTCCCACACACACCCTCACCCAACACCCAGCTCGAGTGTCTACACACATCCGGCACTTAGTTTCATACACACGAGCACACGCGCCATCCTCCCTTCGCCCCACTCTCACACCCCGGCCCCCCTGTGAGCCTGCACCTGCCTTGCTCAGCACCCGCGACTGGCCCACGAGGATCAGGATGTTGGATGCCAGGATAGATAGGCAGAAATTCAGCAGGATGATGGAGCGTTCCGATTTTATAAACCTGGTGGGGCACAGTGGGCAGAGACAGGGGAGCTAGCCCAACCTGGGGTGGCCGGCCACCTCCCGCCCCGCCCCTCGCCCCCCCCCCCCACTGTCCCACCTACCTCCAGAAGGCGGCATAGATGGCAAGGAGGGTGAGCAGCGCCATGCAGGACACAGCACAGCCGATCACAAGGGGGACCGAGGGGGAGCCCGCCAGCTCCAGGGTCTGGGGTAGAGGGGCAGACCGTCAGATGGGTCACTGGGAGAGGGCAGCTACAGGGGTGCCATCGCCCTCCGCACCTCCTGTCTAGGACAGACTGGCACCTGCACCTGTGTCACACCCACACACATTAGGGGACTCACCACTGCCTCCACACGTGCACAGAGCAGACCCAGTCACGTACGTGGACGTGTATTTATGCTGTCACCCGCACTCTTCCACACACAACCAGACACATGTGTGTGTGTATACGCATGCAATCACCCACTGCCACACACCCCTGGGCATGTGTCATCGCTGTGAGCACCATCCCAGGGGCACAGACTTCCACGTGCAATCCCACAAGTACACCCACGCAAACGCCACGTGGGATCACCCAGATCCCCGCCAGCACTGTCACAGATGGCCACTGGCACCCAGGAGCCTCTTCTCCGGCCCAGCCCAGGCACTTCCCTCCCACTCACCAGGTCCTTGGGCGGCTGGGCCAGCACAGCAAAGGTGGACAGGTGCTGGCACTGGCAGCGAGTGTGGGCTGCCTGGGTCTCCAGGGTCTGGCAGCTCTCAGTGTCCCAGTCCCCTGAGCTGGCATCTCTTGGGTGGAGGGAGAGGTGGAATGAGCCCCAGCCCAGCTCCACGGCCCCACCCCCAGTGCTGGCCACTGCCGAAGGACAGGTGAAACCCAGAGCAAGGCCACATCCAAGAGGCAGGCAGGCAGGCAGCGGGAGCCACAGGGTTTGCCCTTGATCCCTCAGGCCAAGGATGGTGCCAAGGCACCCTCCCTCTGGCCTTCCAGGCAGGACATCCCCTCCTGAGGGAGGAGTCCCAGGGCTGCAGCCTGCCCCACACAGAGCCCCTGCCCAACTCACGCTCTGGAGTAGTCCCAGCTGGCACAGTGGGGATCCGTGGTGCCCTGAGGAGCAGAAGACCTAAGTGCAGCGTGGGTGGGAAGCTGCCCACCCGTGACCACCCCCATCCTGCCATGGCAGGCCCCACACAGGTCAGCGGTTCAGCCTGCCATCAGGGCAGACCACCTGCCCATCAGACAGGCCTTTGGCTGCCCTGGCTGGGGCATACCCAGGGTCCCCGCCCAGGGCCCCACTCACGTTGATGATATAGGAGAGCTCCACGGTGATGAGGGGCTCAGCTAGTGGCTGGGTGGGGGGCCTCACAGTCACTGTCATCACCCTGGATGTGACAGCCAGCGGGGGCCTGGGGGACAGATGCTGAGGTCAGCTCCTGCCAGCAGGTGCCCAGACCCAGTCAGGAACCCTGAAGGTGCTTTGGATCGAGGGCAGGGGGCTACCATGGTGCCAAGGCCAGGGGAAGGCCTAGAGTTCAATGGGGCCCAGGACTTTGGGTGAGGTCTAGAGCTCAGTCCAACACCCCCGGAACCCCCTCTGAAGCCTCTGGGAGCTGCATGGACGTCTTGGAGAAGCACCTGTGTCCAGAGCCAGGCGAGGGGTCCCTGAGGCTGCAGATGGCTCTCTCTGTGGCCAGCACGGGCTCAGCCCTCCTTCCCTTACCTGGGCCTCCCTGGACCCGCAGCAGCCCCATCCACACCTCCCAGGGACTCACCTGGGGGGCGGCAGGATGAGGCCGAGGGTGCGGTAGAGCACAGCACCAATCACAAAGTAGGAGGAGGACTCCTCAGGGTCTGCCGGGAGGAGGCGCTGGTGGGAGTGGCCCGGGCCAGGGGGCACGGTTCCTGAGCCTCTCCCCCTGCCAAGGCTGCCTGCTGCCCCAGATGCAGCCGGCTTTCCTGGGGAGGAGAGGCTGAGCACCTCCTTGGGTAGGAAGAGGCGGTCCTCTGAGTACCGCACCCAGTCCTTCATGCCCCGGCGGCCACGCATGGGGAACGTGATGTCGCTGGACACAGCCGAGACGGGCTCTCGCTGAATGCTGATCACTGCAGAGGACAGACAGAGACAGAAACAGAGGGGAAGGTCACAGGGGAAGAGATGAATGTGGGGGAGACAGACAGCAAGCAGGAAGGCAGATGCAGACACCAAGGTTGGTACAAACAAAGAGGCGGGGAGACACGTATACAGAGAAACAACAAAGAGACGGAGCATGGGAAGAAACATGGAGACAGAGATACAAATAAGGGATTAAATGAGGGAAAGGCAGGGCCCAGAGAAAGAGAGGAAGATAGGAAAAGCCCTCAGAAACCATCCCTCCCCCAAGGCGTCCTGCGTTCGGCCACATCCAGCACCCCCTCCCCTGCCTGCCTCCTTGTACCCAGGTTATCTGTGACAATCAGAGAGCTCTGGAAGGCCTTGAGAGCGTCGCCCACCAGGTGAATGAAGTCCTCCACGACCCGGAGCAGGTGCACAGAGCCAGGGGACACCTGGGGACAGACAGGGCGTAAGGGACCGAGGCAGGGGTGGGCCATGGGGGAACAAGCCTGGAAGCCCAGCCCCTCACCTGCTGAGCGTCATCCCACTTGTCCTTGTTCTCTGCATCCACCATGAAGCTCACCACCTGGAAGAAGCGCTGGGGAGAGAGCAGTGGGTGTTGGGAGGTCCCAGCCCCAGGGACAGTAGCTTCCCTGCCACAGCCACACCTGCCACCCCCCCCCACAGACTCTGCTATAGGGGCCCGGCCTCCCCCTTCAATCTAGGGCTTCTGAACCTTCAGCCCTCCTTCCTCTTGACAGGGTAGAGGGTACCTGCACGTCATCAGCCGAGGGCACATAGGTGGCTCTCTTGAAGGTGTCAGTGACATTCCTCAGAATGTCCACGGAGAAAAGCAGGTCCCCACTGTAGTAGGTGCGCCGGGCCAGCAGCTCCTGCAGGCTCCGCACCACTTGTGACATGCCCTCGCCCGCCAGCATGCGCTGCCCCTTGGCCAGGTGCTCCCGAAGCTGCCAGTGACAGGTAGGCTGCTGTCACCAGAGTGTCAAGAGCCGGGACCCGCCCCTGGCCCATCCCACTCCAGTCCACCCACCACTTGCATCCAGAGGGAAAGGGTCAGATAGAGATGCTCAAAGGGATCATGGGGAGACAGAGTCTAAGAAAGAGACCCATAAAGACAGAGAATCCCCAAAGATACGTAAAGACTGAAATAGGAACAGCAAAAGAAAGAAGGAGCTCAGATATACATATAAAAGATGACAAGCACAGTCGAGGGACAAGGCACCTCCCTAATCCAAAGAGGTCATCACACGCTGGAGTGTAATGCGCTCTCTCTCTCTCTCTCTCAAATACAAGCTCCAAGCACAAACACAACAAATACCGGTTACAGTCAGACGAGTACACACAGGCCACGTTCGCTAACAACATTCTTACCCCATGGCAGGCCCTGGGCTGGGCACTGGGGACATAAAAATAATTTCAACTTTGTCCCTGCCTTCAAGGAGCTCCCAGTCTCACAGAACACAGACATTGTGATGAGCGCTCATAACACCTAATGACTGAGAAGCTCAGGGGGCTGTAGGAGCCCAGGGGGAGGCACTGGGGATAAGGGAAGACATCTGAGAGTCAGGCCTTGAGGGATGAGGAGGAGTTTGTCAGACAAGGAGAGGCACAGCCAGGCAGAAGTGGGCACATTGTATGTACGCCAAGGCACATGGGCACGAGCAAGAATCAAGCTCCCTCCACGCCCACCAGAGTCTAGGACAGATCCTGTGTCGCCCCAGCCCAGCAGGGTGCACTCACTGACAGATACAGGTAGCGGTACTCGTGGGAGATGCAGCGGGCAAAGCTGGGCAGCCCCCAGTAGGCCACGCCCTGGGCACTGAGGAGACAGCGGCGGCTGGCAGACCCTGCAGGGGGACAGGACAGAGGGTTGGGTGTGGGGGCCGAGCTCTCACCCACTTCACTCCACACCTCAGGATGGAGGCTCTAAGAGGCTGGGGGCCCGGAAGGGAGCGGCAAGAATGGCGGGTGTGGGAGGCATGCAGGGAGAGCCACCCGCCCCTCACCTGAGGCGTTGGGGGGGCACTTGTTGTAGATGATCTCTCCAGCAGCCGCCTTCTTCCACATCATCAGCATCACGTACTCGTCCCTGCACATCTCATGGAAGGCTGTTGGTACAGCGGAGGGGCTCAGCCAGGCCCAGGCACTTGCCCCCCCAAGCCCCAGGGTCCGGTGGGCAATACCTGGACACCTCTTCTCACTGCAGGGCTTCACCTCCTCTCCGGTGCCCTCGCAGGGGTAGCCCTGAGCGCCTGTGGCCTGGCACATGCGGAAACGGCGCTGCCAGCCTGTGTCACATGTCTTGGAGCATAGGCTCCACGCGTTCCACGGCCCCCACTTGCCATCTGTGGCTGCAGAGATGGGGGGCGTGAGTGGCCCCAGGCGCCCCCTGGGCCAGGGCCAACACCTGCCCGCCCTATGCTGTGCACTCACCCGGGCACTCAAGGTTGCCGCACTCCCGGGTGTCAGTGAGGGCCCCAGTACACGTGGCCCAGGCTGGGCCCGCCACACTGCACTTCCGGCTGCGCTGCTGGGTCCCATTAGCACAGGACATGGAGCACGGGCCCCAGGGACCCCATTCTAGCCACTGGCCTTCCACTGCATGGGGAGACACAAGCAGGGTTGGCTGTTGAGCAAGGGGTGTGGGGATGCGTCAGGGCAGAGCACCGCAGGGAGATGGCATTCAGATTTAAATAAGGCCAGACCCACTGGAGAGGGGTGGATGAAGCGGGGCTGGAGGGAGCTGGTGGTGCCTGGGCCTGGGCCTGCCTGCCTGCCACCAGCTCCAGGAACAGGGGACCCCTCTCCACTCAGCACTGAGGCACACGCTCTCTTCTGGCTAGGGAAACGGGCCCCGGGCCACCTTCTGATCTTTGCCCACATGTAAGCCCAGCTTTGTGTCCCCTCACAGCCCAGCTGGCCATGAGCACCAAAGTGCTATGAACAACAAGGGTAGTCCAGGGCTCAGGGGAAGGGGCACTGGCAAGCAGCCCCCTTTAGATGGAATCACAGGGTGCCAACTCCAAGTAGGCTGGGCCAGGTCACCTCCCACGCTGGCAGGTAGACTCTGCCAGTCTCCCCATGCTTGGTCAAAGCTCACTGGGGTTCCCCCAGGGGCAGGGCACTGGACCTGACTTCCTCCCCTTTCCCGACCCCCACCCGGCTGGGCAGCGCCCGCCTGGAAGCCCACGGGTGCTACTGACCCGGGCAGGCGGCCATACTGCAGAGCTTAGTCTGCAGCTCGGGACCCTCGCAGGCCTTGCCGCCGTGCTGGGGGGGCACGCAGGTCCGCATCCGGCTCCGGGACCCCCGCCCGCAGCTGCGGGAGCACAGGCTCCAGGACCCCCACTCCTCCCACACGCCGTGCACTGCAAGGAAGCACGTGGCCGGTGGCTGGGCGGCACCTTGGCCCCGCCCACTGCCCACCCGCCCACCAATCAGGAGCTCCGGCAGCTCTGCCACCGCTCCTCATTGGATCTGCCCTGGGCCCCAGGATTCCGCCCTTTGTGGGGGGTGGGGATGTGGAAGACACAGACTTCTAGTCCCAACTCACACAGGACACTGCCTGTGGACACCCGGATGGGGAGACTAGAATCAACCCAGGAGGGGAGCCAGGGGTCCTCCTCTCCTGGGGGCACAGGAAAGCCCAGGAAAGGGCTCAAGATCTACCCCACCTTACCCCATCCCCATCCCTCCCCACCCCAGATCCAGAGCAAGAATCCAACATGGCAGGCCTGGGGCAAGAGAATGCCGCTCCCCACCCCAAGCGCAGGGACACACAAATAGACATGACCCTCTACGTGGACACTGACACAAAGAGCTCACATTGGAACACGGCTTTGCCCCACCCCTTTGCAAGCTCCTGGCACACCCCCAGCTGCCAAGACCCCTTCCCAGGTAGCCCTACTTTAAGTTCCCAGCCAGGAGCTGATCTGGCCTAGGTACCACTTGCACTCCCCCAGGCACAAGGGGCAGGACCCGCTGAAGCTGCCGAGCCCCTCCTGACGGACAGGCAGTCCCCACAGGCACATGCACATTCTCAACAACTCCATGCTGAACTGAGGAAGGCTTCAGGGTCTAGGGGAGGCTCCCTGGGGAGTGGGATAGGGAGTCAGAGGAGGGAGGGGATGGTCAGAGAAAGCTTCATTTTTTTTTTTTTTAAGTGGCATTTCTCTTAGATCTTGAAGGACAGGCTGAATTTTAATAGCCAAGGTAGAGGTGGAGGGGATAGGATGAGAATAGGCAAGTGCAGGGTGGTGGGAAAGTGCAAGAGGTGCTGGTGTGGCCAGAGCATAGGGAACACGGAAGGCGGTGAGGGTAAAAAGACAAGCCTTGATTACCAGGACGTAGGCATCAGGGGAGTGATGTGCCCAGAACCAAGCCTGCTGGTGCGGGCCCTGGTCTGATTCATCTGTGTCCCCGATGCCCTGTGCGGGGCTGGGCACGGTGGGGGGTGGGGGGACAGTCAAGTTTGCTGAATGAAAGGAGGAGGCAGCCAACCATCTTTGGAAGATGAACTTGCCTGAGTCCCAGGCAGGACCCGACCCTGCAGGCAGACTGGGCGGGGAGGACGGGCATACCTGGGCAGGTGGCTGAATTGTTGCAGGGCCGGGTCTCCCGCAGGGGCCCGCTGCACAGGGTCCCATAGGGGGAGGACACGCAGGAGCGGGTCCGCACTTGCAGGCCCTGCCCACACGTCAGGGAACACACGCTCCACGGGGACCACTCCTCAGCCGCTGGGTCGCCTACGAGAGAGGGACAGCGTCGGCGGCAGGGGGCATCTCCCAAGCACTCAGTCTCATAGGAATCCTCCTACCCTGACCCCAAGTGACAGGCTCTTCAGGAGGCAATCCAGCCCTGCCCACAGGCCTCGCATGGCAGAGAGACACGACTGAGCTCCAGGACATAGACACAGACGGGCACACGCCAAGCACACATGCCACCAGACGCCACAGAGTCGGGCCCCCGCCACAGAGGAAGGGAGGCGGGCCCGAGTTACCTGTCTGCGCCATGTACAGCCCAGGCTCATCTGCAGACCTTGGCCACTGGGTTTTCACCTTCGGTTCCTCTTCCGGCTCCTCACCTGGAACACGGAGGTGGTGGCAGGGGCTCAGCAGAGGCCAGCTCAGTCCCACCAAGGTGGCACAGAGAGGGCAGCCTTGCTCGCCCTCAGCCAGAGGGTCTGGAACCAACTGCAGGTGACGCTGAAAGAGCATCACGTCCTTCCCCCTGCCCCACCACCACCATCTTACAGATAAGGAAACTGAGGCTCAGAAGGCCACACAGGGCTTGCCTACAGCCTCACGACTGTCTTTTCCTCTTGCCTCAGCCAAACTGGGGGAGACTGGAGAGGAGTGGCCGCTCATATTAATGAGCTCTGGGAGGCTTCTGTGCCAAGTGCTGTCCCTACCTATCTCCTTAACCCTCCCCTGGGAAGTAGGGACCATCACCTCCGTTTAAAGATGAGAAAACTGAGGCCCAGAGAGGGGAAGTGACTTGTCCAATATCACACAGCTTGGAAAGCCTCAAGTCCAGTCTCTTTCCCCTCACAGGGCTGACCCTAAGGCAGACAAACAGCCAAGGTGAGCAGTTGTGACCACTCCGTAAGCTTGGGACACGACTCATGCCAAGCCAGGGGCTGGGCCTGGGGCCCAGATTCTGCTCCCCAAGCAGCACTGGACTGTGACCCGGAGGCACAGGTCAGAACGCTGCTCCTCTGAGACCTAAGGGCCTGGGGCAGGTTCCTCCATCCAGCAGACCCTACTCCCCACCGCCCTGTGGCCAGCGAGCAGGAGGCGCTCTGGGATCTGCTGCTGCCGCCTCGGCCCCCGCCTCACCGGGCTCTTGGCTGCCCGATTTCTGTGTCTGGTCTAGGCCTCGGAAGCACTGCCAGCTCTGGAGGAGAGGCTGGGAGCTCCCATTCTCCAAAGCCAGGCCCTCCTGCTCAGACGTGAGCTCATCAGGCCCTCTCCCACAGGCTGGGTAGCGGGGATGGTGGCAGACAGGAGTACAGGGGAGAAAGACCCAGCCCACGTACAGGCTGCTGGGCAGGTGGGATCGGAACAGCATTTTGGGACAGGGCTCAGCCCACGCTGTCCCCAGACTAGAAGGTACTCCTCTCCCCCACTCCCAGGCCCTCTCCTATTTCTGAACACCAGGTCAGCACCGAACAGGCACTCTGTGTTGGAAGGAACCCAAGAAGGCTGTACTCTTCCTGCCCCCTGCCGCCCAGTCCAGGCCCTGCGTCTGAGAGAAAGCTCTTCCTCACCAGGCGTGAAGAGTGGCCACTCTGAGCAAACCTGCTGTCCAGGGGGCCCTGAGCTGCCACTCAGCCCAGTCTCTGGTCTCATCCACTCCCGGGCCCTTCCCTCCACTTCAGCCACCAGTCCCAGGACCTGATCTTCATCATCCCCGAAACTGCTCCACCATCTCTGAAACCTGCGTCTCCCCACCCCACAGGACACCTTCAGAGTCAGGCAACCCTGGTCCCAACTGGGGCGTGGACACGGACCAGCTGTGTGACCATGGGCAAGTGTCTTTGCCTCTCTGACCCTGTTTTCTGACTTCTGTAGAACAATACTCAGAATACCCCCTACCCTGAGGGCTGACCTCAGGACTTCCTGACAGGAGATCATGAAGCCCTGAGCACCCTGCTTGGACATGGGGAATGCTCAGAAGGCAGCAACTATCTGGTTTATTTTCACCATCTTCCCTTCCCTCAACACCTCCACCCCTTCAGCACCCTCACGTGCCACCACCCCTCAGCCCCCTGGGCCTCCTCCCTCTGAACAGCATCTGCCATCGCTCCTGGCCTCACTTTGGGCCCTGCCTCTATCAAGACCACAGAGAAGGTGCTGGAACCATGCCTGGCAGCTCCTGAATCCCCTCACCCAGCCTTTCCACCACACCCGCTCAGCCAGTCCCCAGCCCTGGAGACTGTGACAAACCGCCTTCTCCACGCCCACCCCCAGGCTGCTAAAGAAATCTACAGCTGTGCCAACTGCCACCACGACAGATTCAGGGATGCACATCCGATGGCCGAGCAGGGCTCCCTGCCTTCCCTGTCCCCCACCTTGGCGGGCTGTGCCAGACCTTGACCTCTCTCCTCAAGCCCATCTCCGCCCACTCCCTCTCTGCAACAAGCTCCTTTACAGAGAAAGCAGAAGCTATGACACGGGAGCGCCCCCATCCCGACTTCTTGCCTCACCCCTCCAACTCCCAACTTTCCTGGAGCCCTTGTCTTCACAAAGACCAGCCCCTCATCCCAGTGCTGCCTTCTATTCCTCCCGCCTACCTTCTCGGGGAGGGCTCCACCCATCATCTCCTCTCATCAGCATTTCGTCAGCATTCTCCTCGTGGCAGCCTGGGAACAGATCTAGGCCCTTTCCGTTCTCAGAGGGGCCCTCCTCTGACTCTCCTGCCTTCTCTGGCTACTGCCCTCGGCTCCTCTTCACCATCAATGAGTGGTCCACAGCTGGCACTCCAGTTTCTCACCTGCCACTCACGTCCTGGCTCAGATGTCACCTTGCCTGGTAAATCCACTGCAGTCTGGCTTCTGACCACATCTTTCTGCTGAAACCGTTCTTGACAGAGTCATCAGTGCCCTCCTTGTTGCTAAATCCTATGGACGCTTTGCAGGCCTCGTCCCGCCCGACCCCTTGGCAGCATTTCGCCCTGCTGACTCTCCAGCCCTGAAACACTCCCCTCCCTGACTCGCCTGGCTTCCTGCTACCTCTGCCCTGCCTCCTTGACCGGTCTGTTTTCATGCTGCTTCCCACGTCAGGCATCCACGCTTTGTCCTGTTTTCACAGGACAACACCGCCCCCCCCAGGCTTCATTAACCCCCTCTGAATGGCTGCTCCGAAGTCATTGCGCCACCCACTGAACCTGTGCTTCACTCCTGTATAGCTTCCTGCCTCCTGAACAGGTCCCCTGACGAGGTGGGGGGCAAGGTGGGCCCTCAAGCTCGGCGTGTCCAAAATAGGATCATCATCTACTCTCAAACCTCTCAAACCCACTTGTTCCCCACCTTCTTCACCTGGAAAACTCCTACTTGACCTTCAAAACCCACCTCAAATGACCTCTTGTAGGCGAAGTCTTCCTTATCCCTCACTCCCCTGCAGAGTTGGCTGCCCCCTCTTCTACGTGCCCACTCATCACAGATGATTCCATCTGCTGTCTGAATTACCCCCCATCCGAGAACCCTTTGAAGAAAGGCTGTGTGAGCCATCTCCCTGACCACACGAACACCAGCACAGAATCCGGCCCAGAGAAACAGCAATAAACACCAATGAACATGTTGCTCCTAGCTTCCCCCACCCCATGCGGGTCATTGGAAATGGTCGTTTGTCATCTTGAGTATCAGCTCTGATCTGCAGCCCGCCCCCTAGACCACCCCAAGCTTGACATCCATTTATTAATAAACACTCTGGAGATGCCATTTGACCTGTTGCAAATCCAGTCAAGAGTCTTCTCATCCAGCTCCTTTTTGGCGTCTTGGCCATTACTGTTGTGGGTGGCAACCCCTCCCATCCCTGGCCTGGCATCCAGTAAGCCCATCAAATGCGGCCACGTGAGAGACCAGCCTGACTTGCTTGTCGTGGACTCACACTGCTTCCTGTGGTGCCCCCATCCTCTACTGACCACTCACCACCTGTTTGCTGGCCAGCCCCGCCATATAACCAGAGGCAGTGTCTGTGGTTTCTAGAATCCACCCCATTTGAAAATCAGAACACGTCCCAGGTCCAGCTCTTGAGCCCCTCTCCTAGCCTCCTGGGCTGGGCCAGAGAGGGGAAGGGACAAGCCCAAGGCCACACAGCCGGGGCCTGCACTGACTGCCCTCCCCTCCCCACCCCCACCTACCCCCCTCTGAGGAAGGCCAGTTCTCCCTGCAGGGGAAGAAGACAGATAAGACCAGAGGTGTCAGCCACTGAAACAAACGTTTATTCAGCATACACCACGTGCAGGCCCCAGCCAGCTCCGGGCCCAGACCAGGGCAGGTGTGAGAGAAAGATGGGCCAAGAGGACAAGGAGGGGTCCAGGAAGGGGTGTGAGCACCCCCAGACCTCCTGAGCGTCCCACTCAGTGGGCGCCCTGAGCTGACTGGACCAGGGACTCTGGTGCTCCCAGCCCTACCACCTGTCAGCTTTCCCACCTGGCTGCTTGCTGCCTGGGACCCGCTTCCCCGCTCAACCCCGGATGATCTCTAAACTGTTCTGTTTTGTTTTGAATAACCCTGTAGGAGATAATTTACTACACACCTCCTATGTGCCAGTCACTGCATGCTCTACATTACCTCATTTAATCCTCACTAGGGCAGGTTCTCCCATTTTACTAATGAGGTACTAATGAGGCTCCAAGGTCTCATCCTGGAGAGAGGCTGGTGTGGGATTTGAACTCCGGCCTGCCTGATTCCAGAGGCCACTTTACGCTGAACTGCGCTGGCTCTGACAAAATGCAATTCAACTTGGACCTCCTCAGAGACGGCTTCTCTGATTCCCATGGGACCCCGAGTTACTCCCTCGCCTCCCCACAGCCCCCCACGTACTTGCCTCTATTCTCGTTTTCAAATCTCTTCCTAATTGTTCCTTTGAGCATCTATGCCCCGCGTCCGCCAGGCGAGACTGATTCTCCCTTGTAGGCTCCAAAGTGGTCCTCTGGAAGCCCAGTCACACACACTCGCCTGCTGAGAAACCTTCAGTGGCTCCCCACTGCTACCACCACAGTAAACCTCTGAGCCTGGCATGCTCTGGTCCCTGCTGACCTGTCCGGTCCTGTTTTCCCCTCCCCACCAGGCAGCCAAACTGTGAGGCCGTGTGGGTCAGTGGGAAGGATGTAGATTTGGGAGCCAGACAAATGCAGGTCTGATTCCCAAGTCTGCATAGTCTTGCTGTGTGCCGTTGGGCAAGTCGCCTCACCTCTCTGAGCTTAAAATTTTCCAACTGAGAATAGAGGTGACACTTCCCAATTCATCATGAGAATTAAATGATGAGAGATACGGATCACCTGGAGCATAATAAACTCTCAATGAAAGGAGCTGCCATTCCCTTCTTGTTATCCCTTGAACATGCAAATGCTTTCCTCCTTCCACTCATCTGTTAATGGTGTTCCCTCCTCTTGGAACGCCCTTCCTCTACCTCAATCTGTCAAAATCTTCTAGATTTCAAATGCCACCTCCTCCAGGAAGCCTCCCTAGGCTGACTACACAGAGGTCTGGGTGTGCAGGTCCCTTCTTCTGCTATAGCTGTGAGTATCCTGTGCTAAACCCTCTCCTGGCCCCTGAGGGAGGGTTTCAATCTCCCTTGACCTCTTGCACAGACGGCCCAGCTCTGAGCTGCCAGACACAAGACAGGCATTCAGCAAACACCAAATATCCCTGAGGGTTCCTCCACCCTAACCACACAGGACCACTCTGGTCTCACCCCTGACACTGGCAGGCAGGGTGGGCACAGGCACTTTGCCATCTGAGCAGGATTGCACACACCTGCTACCCCATGCTCCGCAGACCCTGCCCCCCAAACTCCACACAGTCCAGCCCCCTCAGCCTCCTTTGTCATGAATGTGTTAAAAACAACCATGATAATCACCACTTCCACGGGGAGAGAGCAGTGCAATTTACAAAGCAGTCCTCCCTCCCCAGGGTCTCTGCATCCTCCCTGAGGCTGGCCCTAGAGCCCCAAGTAGGCACCCACTGATCCCCCTGAAACACGGTTCTGTCATGTCCCTCCATGGCTCCCCAGCCCCAGCAGAACATCAGGACCCCAGGGGGGCCAGGGCAGAGGAAGGTGGCTCTTGTAAATTCTAGACTCTGCCTGTGCAGCCCCATGCAACTGGGTACACCCAGCCAGAACGCCAGTCCCCTTCCAATGACTTCCTCCCCAGGCTGCTGGCCTATCTGCCCAGCCTCCCAACAGAGCTAGCTGGGTCTCTGCCACCTCCCCCACATAGCCAGGAGCTCCTCGAGAGCAGGGACCGCGTCCGACTCATCCTTCTTCCCCCACGCCGCCCAACTTCTTGCTGCCTTAAAGCCCTTGGCCAACAGGGTGAGGTCCCAGCGTCTGGGTGCAGCAGTCAGAGCCTTGGCCCCATCTCCCACCACTGGGGCTACCATCTGGTAAAGGCTGGTCTACTACAGCCCCCTGTCCCCAGCATGTTCACACTCCACGCCCTGGCACAGGCTGCTTCCTTTACCTTGAGAGCCCTTCCCCTTGCACCGGGAAATGACTTGGGGAGGCTCACAAATGTGCCATAAAATAACACTGGGTCACGGACTGAGGAAGTGATCCCCTTTCTAGGTCTCATTTTAGTACAGTGACTATTTGCCAATCTGCCTGGGATAGTCTGATTTAGGCCTATAACCCTGATGGAATTAATAGTACCCCCTCCCCCCATTTATAACCTCGAAAATGTCCCGGCTCAGATGATAAATTATATGGTCACCTCACTTTTAATCCTTCCAAGTGCATGAGAAAGAAGGTCTCTGTGCAGTCCGAGACTTTAACACATCCCCCGTACGTGCTAATTTCTCTTTCTAACAAATTGAGAGGAGGGATGAACGTCTAGCTAGAATTTGTTGTTGCTTTGGTTATCTTCTATTTCAGATAAGTGATACTCTTTTTCCATTGATGATATGAAATTTCTTTGTAATGTATTAAATTTCAAAAGCCATTCGATTTAAAGAAAAAAATTCACAGGCTAGTGAATTCCTATTCACTCCTCAAAACCCAACTCAGAATCACCTTCTTTAGACCACCTTCCCACCCCTTTGTGGTTTAATCCCTCACTCTTCCTCCTCCTTTGACATCCAGCACATACATTCATACCTATTACACTAAGTTATGACAACACACAACTATTTATCAGGGATTTACCATGTGCCAGGCACTGTGCTAAGCATTAACCCACATTCTCTTGCTTAATCCTCACCATTACTCTTTAGAATAACTCCACTATCCCCATTTTACAGGTGATGATATAGGGATGAGGAAACACGCCCGTTGTCACACAGCTAGTCAGTGGTGGTATCAGGGATTGAACCTGGGGCTGGGTGACTTCAGCCTGTAGCCTTGACCACCACTGTACACTAGTGGTCACTCTCCCCCACCAGAGGGCAGAAGGTGTGTCTGCTTCACCTCGGATCTCATTCACTCAGAGCTGCTCCAAGGCCTGGCATAAACTCCATTCTGATAAAGAAATGAAGACGTGTGTGATGGATTGGCTGGGACTCAGTCCCCTCTGAGATGTCTGGGGGTGGTGGGGGGGTGGTCTGTGCCCCACTCCCCATCCCATGATGGAGCACACAGATTTCTAGTAGCAGAGATCTGGGCTGGAAGGATCCTCCAGGAATCGTACCACATGTGCTAGGTCTCCCCCAACCCCACTCTGAGAGAGGCCCTGCCTCCCCAGTGTCTGCACCCCAAACAGTCAGGTAAGGCAGGGCCCCTCTTTCTGCCACCAGACCATGCTGGCCAAAGGAAGATGGCAGAGCCTGAGGGTCAAGGAGAAAGCCAGTCGAGGACTGGGTTAGGCAGGTGAGAGGCAGCTTCCTAGAGGAGACAGGGCTTGAGTTGTGCTTGGAAGGATGGGGCAAAGGATAACCCAGGGCAAAGGGCATTCCAGGTGAGGGAAACAGCCCAAGCAAAGGCAGGGAAGCCAGAAAGCAGGGGGTTCTGGGGCCAGTAGGAGCCCCAGTTGAAAGGGTGGGAGAGAACCAGAGGGAAAGCAGGTGGCAGCTGGGTCAGGGGCGGGACTGGAATGCCAGGCTGAGGAGTCTGGGCCACGATGGGGAGTCCCTAGGGGCTGAATCAGGGAAGTGACACACAGAGAACGGGGGGTCCTGAGGCCCCAAGGGGGTAGCGCCTTGTCCAAGTCACACAGTAGCAGTGGCAGAGGGGGGGATCTGAACCCATTCTTGCCTCCCAGGCCTGACACTCAGGGGACCACAGGCTCACCTGGCGCCCATGCCTCTGGAATGGAGCCTGGATGATGGAGATGGTGGGCTAGTAGCCACCAGCCAAGGGTGGGACAGTGCCCCTGGGGGGAGGCAGGGAGTGTGGCAGAGGAGGGAGGGGGCTGCAAGAGTGAAGGACACTTTCTCCCACATGTCACCCCGCACAGCCACATCTCAGGATTGGAGGGTCAGCAGGCAGGAACTGCAGGTTGGCGACCAGCTCCCTGTAGCTGGGCTCTGGAGCTGGTACCAATTCTACCACCTGCCTTCCGGCCCCGGCCTCGGCCAGCCTCCATGCCTGTCCTCCGTGGAGCTCCTTCCTGCCTTCCTTCCCTTTCTTCCTCTCCCCCCACTTAACAGATTGCGGCAGCAAGATGGCACAAATTTATGGCTCAACTCACCAAAAATAACAAGAGATTTATCAAAGGCAGTTTGCGTGAAATTAACAGGCGTCTGTACCCTCTTGTCAAACGCACTCAGCTCTGAGGCGGGCCCAGGCACTCCGCTTCCGGCCTCATCGCTCTTCCAGTACCAACCCAGCTCCACCTCGCTTGGCCTTGCGTTGATCCTACCTGGGATGCCCCAGAGAAGTTGAGCACTGCTCCCCTGCCCCAGTACCTGGCAGAGGGGCTGGGATGAGGATCTCACCTGCTCACCACCATCCCACCAATCTTGTCCTCAAGCTAGCAGCTCCATGTGCCAGCCAGTTCTCCTGCAGCTGGTACGTGTCCAACTGGCCCAGTGGGGAGGAGGTGAAGAGAAGCATGGAGGTGAGGCCAAGGGCTTGGCCAACGTGGTGCCGCCACCAGGCACAGACTGCTCCAGGCCCTGATGATGCCACTGGCCCTCAGATGCCCCCTGCCGCATGGAACAAACTGAGTCGTGTGCCCATCGTCTCTTGCCCCAGAAAGGGTGGGCAGAAGGTAAGAGGTGGCAAAGAGGAAGAATCTCTTGCCTGACAAGGGAGAGGAAGGGGCTGTGCCAGCCCAACTCTGGACACCAGTGTGCCCTGTGAGCCAATGGCTGATGCCACATCACCACCACCCCTGCCCCCCATAACTCCCTGCAAGAGCCCTCCCTTCAGGCCATCCCATGGAGCAGCCTGGCAATATGCCAAGCAGGACAAGGGGCATGAGTTGGGAGCCCAGGGCTCCCTGCTCAGAGAAGATACCAGGCTTCATGCCCAGGAACAACCAGCATCCAATCTCCACCCATCCTCAGTCCCAGAGGCCTCTGCAGAGGCTCTGATGATGGTGGGAACAATGGTGCCCTTCCCGTCACCAGCCCCCTCTGACCCCTAAAGACACCCCGGCTACCAACCAACTCCCGCTTCCGACTTCAGCCAAGCCCAGCTGGCTGCTCCTGGCTCTGTGCTCCACATGGCAGCCTGCCCGGATGGTGCCCGCCCAGGAGGGCAGAGCCTCACTCCATCCACTGTGAACCACTGGGCTGATGGACCGCAGAGAAAGCCAGACAAAAGAACCCGCCCTCTGCCGAGCACAATGGGGGAGGCCCCCACAGAGTGACAGGCAGTGGCGGCCAGGCAGGAACAGCCATAAACCTCCTGATATACGCCTGGTGCTCTCCGCCGATGTTCGACAAAGAAGCAAAATTCAATTTCTTCCTGCAGGCACTAAATCCCAGGCCAGCCTCCAGGGCCCGTAGCCCGCCCAGGGCCTGGCTGTCACTCGGATGGCTTCATCGACTGCTGTGAGAGGCCAACCTGGCCTAGGGGAGAGGCCAGAACAAGGCCACTGGGCATTTGCCATGGATGGGTGTGATGCCAGATGTCTCATGAGGGAGGCTGAGAAGCTCTTCCCCAAAGCCTTGGGAGAGGCTACTGTCATGATAAACACCGCCTCTAATTAAACCAGGCTATCTCCCCATTTTACAGACAAAAAAACTGATGCCAAAAAAAAGGATCTACTCAACGTAACAAAGACAGTTCCCAACTTTCGGGTTCTGTCTCCAAAGCAGGCATGGGAACAGATCATACCCCTCCAATACTCCTAGCAGCCTTCACACGAGACCCCCTGTGTCCTTGTAAAAGCTCTCAGCCAGATCCAGACGCCCCTCTGACCCATCCCTGCATGACAACCTCACAATGGTAGGCGAGCATCTGTTATCCCAAATGGGAAACTGAGGCCCAGAGAGGGGCGGGAACTCCCTGTTAGTACCAGAGCTGGAAACCAGATCCCAGATCTGCCTCCCTCCCACCCCCACGTCCTGGGACCCCTGGCCAGTCCCTGGCCCAGCCCTGTTCAGCAGACACTTAGGACCCAGCCAAGGATCTTGGGGCCTTGAAGCTGCAGGAAGGAGGGTTGGCAGAAGGTGGCCGTGGCTGAGGGAGCTGGGTGGGAGCAGGAGCAGGCAGGACTCAAGGGCTTGAAGAGCTTTTGCCCAGTCAGCAGGAAGCTCTAGCAGCTGGCAGCCTTGGTCCCAGAAGACGTGGGCCCAGAGCGGGGGAGACAGGGGACGCTGGGAGCTGAGCCAGGCCAGCCCTCCAAGGCAGCCTCGAAGCTCAGGCCTCTTCACCCAGGCACATTCTTCTGTGCCTTCCTCTGCCCTGACCCTGGGGCCACAGCCAAAAACCACTGACCCGTGTGGGCAGGAAGATGTCCCTGCGCCCTGCCTACTCCAGCCTCCAGGCAAACTTGTCAACTTGCAGTGCCAGCGCCCGCCGCCGTCATTCCCAGCTTTGGGCCTTTGTATACACTGCTCCCTCTGCCTGGAATGCCCTCACCACTCCTTTGGCTTGGCTTGCTTCCACTTGTCCTTCTGATCTCTGTTCTTGTATCACTTCCTTCGGGAAGCCTTCCCTGACTGCCCAGTTAGGGGGTCCCCTCCCTGGGTTTATCACACTGCATTGTCTATGGGGGTCTATGCCCCCATTCATCCACCCAGACTGCAAACTCTTCAAGAGGGAGGTCTGACCCCAATCCACTTTGGTGACCCCAACACCGGGACAAGGCTGGACCCAGAGGAGACATTGGTGAACAACCACATGAATGCCCCAGTATCCGCTAAGATGGGCACCATCAGCCCTCCAGACACACCCACCTCACCTGGGCCCTGCTCAGACTCACCATATCTCATCTCTGTGGTGAACAGGTCATTGCTGCTCCCGGAATGCAAATCGGCCTCGGCAGGTGGGGCTGGGCCCCCGGGCACCAGAGCATTGGACAGGGTGTGGGCAGCAGGAGGACCCGGAGGCGTGGTGGCAGCGGGGCTGGCCCCTGTCTCACCAGGGCAGCTGCAGCCCGGCTGGGCAAAGCCACAGGCCCTGCCAGCCGCACGGCCGCACTCCTCGCTCCAGCGACACAGGACGCCGCAGGTGAACTGGCTGGAGTTATTGTTGTTGATGAGCAAGACCTCGACGAAGCGGAAGGCCAGGGCTGCGGGCGCCAGCAGGCGTGGGGCCTCCGAGGGCTCGGCCGACAGGCACAGCTGCACAAAGTTCTTGTCGAAGTGCAGGAAGGTGAAGGGGCCCGAACCGCCGCACAGCTCCAACCCCGCGGCCTCCTCCTCCTCCTCTGGCCGCCCCAACTCCGCCTGGGCCTCCGCCTCGTCAGGGCTGGGCCTCAGGCAGGTAAAGTTGACCAGGTAGTGGTCCAGGGGCAGCAGGCGGGGGGCAAAGTGGGCGCACACCTGCTCCTGGCGGTTGAAGCGCAGGTAGAGGGAGTACTTGGTCGGGTCCGGGTTCTCCAGGGTCCAGGAGCAGCCCGAGGCGATGGTAGGAAAGAGGTCCTGCAGTGAGAAGGCCCCGTAAAGCACGCCCGAGGCCAGGGCAGAGCAGGCGCTGGGGGCGGGGTCGAAGGCGGCGGCCAGGCGCAGGGACAGAATCACAGATAGTAAGAGGGGACAGGCTGGGGTCATCCTATGTCCCTTGCCCTGTGGAGAGAGACAGTGGTCAGTGGCCCCGGGTGCAGCCAGCATGGGCTCTGAATCTCCTGTGGCTAGCTGCAGGTCGTGGGCCTTGTGGTGAAGACTATGTTCTTTTAAGTCACCCAGGTCCACCTGTGTGATCTTAGACAAGGGACTTGACCTCTCTGAGCCCCTTACTTGAGAAATGAAGGCCCTCAGGAGAGCGTCTGGAATCTCGTAAACCCTTAAGAAACATTAGTTGTGACTATTATTCTGTGGTTCCTCCATCGGTCCCATCAACTGCCAGCATCTCGGCCTGACGTTCAGATCCAGCCCCAGCCCCACCACGCAACTTGTATCCTCCAGAACTGCTGCTCTCAGTCGCAATGTGTCGTGATCAGCTGTGAGGCGTGTCACACATAATCCAGAGGTAATTGTCAAAGTAGCGATGTTTGACAACGATTTGCTTTTTTATAAATCAGAGCAATTCAAGGTTATTCCCGGAACACTGTTATTCTCACTCACTTGCTTTACTGAGTGGGAGAGAAAGGGGAGGAGTTACCGCTAGTGTGCTGGGGACTGAGCACAGCCTGAGCCATGCCCATGGGAGGGCATCACAAGTGTGAACGTCATGACTACCGCTGCTGTGGATTTCCTGCTGGAAACAAGGGGGAGAGGCATCTGCAAAATGGGTGCAGTTGTTCCCCTCTAACCCCTCTTCCCCTCCCACCATGGTGTTATCCTCCAAGGCCTGGCGCAGGGCCTGCTACCCCCGGGGAGGCCACCAAGCCATTTCCCTCCTCTTAGCTCCCACAGCCCTTTCCTGAAAGTTTGCGTCACCCAATCGTGACCACTAGCCCTTGCTATGTCCCCAGGGCTAGCTCACTCATCTCATGAGTCTTCAAGCTCCTAGGAGTGGAGACCAGCATCTGTTGATTTCTAACTGCCCCCAAAGCACTAAGCTGAGCTCCCAGCAGCTGTGCATGTACTCCAGGTGTGGAAGGGCAACCAGGACCCAAGTTGACAGACACACAAAGCAGTCACGCCAGAGTGGACAAGGGATGGGGGTGGGTGGCGCTGCAGGTGCCTCGCACCTACCAGGCCAGGGCAGAGCCACTGCCCACAGCCTCCACCCCAGCTGTCCAGGTAGCAGAGAGTAGTGCCCAGGCTCAGCCCCGCTTCCAGCCCTGCCCCCAGGCGGGGTCCACGCTGCCTCCCTCCTCCATGCCCAAAGCATAGCTCACAGCACTGGATGGGCCCCCAGAGCCTGGTTGTTCCGCATTAGAGGAGAAAAGATGAGGCTCTGAGAAGGGAGGCAATCTGCTCAAGATCACCTGAGAGAAGCCAGGCTGGGACTGGAGCCCAGGACCTGAGGCCCCAGCCCGGTCTCTCCGTATCCACACATAGCTTCCTGCTCTGTCCCCTTCTCTGCTCCTCACGCTTCAGTCCCAAGCTATTAGCTCTGGGAACTGAATCACAAACATAGGATAATTCACAGGGTGTGGCTAGATTGTGCCAGGACACAGCTGCTCCCCAGGGACAGGTTTTCCTGTGGCTGTTCAGGAGTCTAAAGAGTGGTCAGAGGTGGGGGGGGGGGAAAGGAATGAGAATCCCAGAATTCCAGTTCCTGCGCAGCATCCAAGGAACTCCTCGCTGCCCCAGATCCCACGTGCTGCCACTCTGAACCAGGCCCAAGCCCCAAGCGCAAACACACATTTGCCCCTCCTGGGCCACAGCGGGGTGGGGAGGCAGGCTCTAGACAGGCGCATTTACAAGGAAGGAGCCACACCACCCTCCTCCAAAGACCTGCCTGGAGTTTTTCAGCAGAAGTCAGTATAGGCTGTGTCTCCTCTGCCCCGCACAGAGCTGGAAAAGGGACCAGACCCCTGGCCTTCCCACCCCACATCATGACTGTGCCAAACCGTTCAGCCTGCCCAGCCTGCTGCGGCACCAGGGAAGCCAGCAGCTGATGATGAGTGACATCCAATCCCCCCGCTGCCCCCAATTATTTCTAAGCAGGCTGCAAAATTCAGGCCATGGCTGTAGCTCAGTGGAGGGGAGGTGGGGCCTCATTATAACTGGCCTTGTCTCCCCCACTTAGAGCAGGGCAGGGAATCTCCACGCACAAACACACCAACACCCCTGTGCCCTGGAGACATGCACACAAAAGCATGGATGCACAGACACGTGTGTAGCCAGGCATTCAGCCTGTGAAGAGATACACATGCACACAGACATGCACAGAGATCGGAGTAAACCACAGATGAGTGAACTCAATGCACACGAGGTGCACACACTCACATGTACCAGGCTGTCAAGAGCCAGACACTCATACACACGTGCAGAGATGCAAATATACTCTCTAGTGTGAACACACAGGTATTTGGGTTTTTGAAGCTCAGCATATGACAGCTAAGCATCAGGCCGGATCTGATCTGCTGCTCCTTCCTTGGTGTTCCTGAAACTGAGGGCTCAGGCCCCCAGCCCCATCTCCTGAGCCTCCCCTGCTCCCTAGTCCATAGCTCCAACCCATCAAGAAGCACTAGGTCCATATCCTTCAGAGCCACAGCCTGGCTTCTCCAGAATTGAGCCACCTCTAAACCCTGCCCAAGCCCCCTCCTCCACTCAGTCTCCTTCAGACACCTCCCCTCACATCAATTCTGGAATTACACCCTGGGTGTATATGACTCTCACTGTTCCTGCTGTGACATAAGACCTTCTAGGGGCCCCTTTTTATATCACTCCCCATCCACAAAATAAGGCAAGGAGCCCAATTCCGAGCTGGGTCAGAGACCGCCTCCCCTGGGAAGGGACCTAGAAGGATCCTGGCCTCACAGGCAGCTCAGGTGGTTATGAGCCGCGATCAGCCTCCCTGAGCCTGAGTGTCCCCCTCTGTGGAGTGGAGACATGATCCCTGCCCTCAGGACTGCATATACCTTCTCATTCAGCCTCCTGGTGAGTTCCCAGCACAGAGCCTGCCACGGGGAGAGCGCTCTCACCATCCTTTCCCCTTCCCCCTCCCTCTTCTCAGAACCTCACAGTCTCTCCTCTTTCCTGCTGAAGTTGAGGTCGGTACCTCTGAAGGCTCTTTGGGATAAACCTCAGAGTAGCTTTGCCACCTGCAAGCCTAGGAAGACCACAGACCCCTCCACGCACAGAGCTAGACAGGAGGGGTATGGAGGTCACCTCCGAGGAAGAACTTCCTGGGTCAGGAGGCTGATGGAGAGGATAATCAGTAGGCCACCTCCCTCAGGACCTGTCTGGGCGGAGATGGGTGAGGAGCTCAATCTCAGTCTCAGGAACCCCCTCCTCCAGCCACAGGCCCCCTTCACCGCATGCCCCCCTGCCCCCCTCAAACCTGAGAATCCCACCCTCTCTCCAAACACATTCATGCCCCCTTCCTCCCATATCCCACAGGCCTGGGCTTCCCTTCTGCACCAGTGAGGGATTCCGAGGCTTTCCAGCAGCTGGAAGGGCCAAAACAAGACTGGGGTGGGAGGAGGCATAGGGCGTAGTGCGGCGGGGAGGCGCACCTCAGGGCAAGGGCTGGGTCTCCGGGATCCCTGGGATCGACCCCTAGCCTCCCGCTAGCTGAGAGCAGGGGCGCCGGGCGGCGGGAGCCGGGGGCCCCAGCCGCGGGCGGGGGAGGGGCGGTGGGTGGGGGAGGGGGCGCGTCGGTGCGCACATCCGTCGCGTTTATCCACCTGGCAGCCCCAATTCGCCTGCCCGTCACTCACCCTCCGCCTCCTGGGCGCTCGCTGCGCGGCGGAGCCCAGACCGACACGCGGGCGGGGACCCCCGGGCCTCGAGGTCCCCTGCCCTTGCATCGGCCGGGGGCGGGGTCCTCAAGCACCCCTCTCCCGGAGCTCTGGCACCCAGGAAGGCACACTCCCTCCATCCAGCCTTGGGAGCTGGTTGGCCGGACCGAGGGGAGGGGGCGAACCTCCCCAGTGCAGCCCCTCCTTCTCCGGCTGGCAGAGTGTCTCTCCGTCTGGCGAGGGGGGCAGGGGCCTCCGACACACCACTAGGATGCGGGCCCCCAGCCCCCCGGGGGAGGGGGGGGCGGTGCCGTGCGGGCGGGCGGCGGGGGAGGGGTCGGTGACTCAGCCGCCCTCCGCCCGCCTCCCCGGAACTTTGCAGCAGCTGGAGCCGCCGTTGCTACAGGAACCGAAAGCTTTTGTTCCCCAATGTCAGGGCTGCCCCGGCAGGCGGGAGGCTGGGAGGCTACCACTCCCCGGTGGGACCCAGGCCCAGCCACACTGCCCAGAGGGCTTCCAGGCCAGCAGAACGGCACGGATTCGAGCCTCCTCTCTCCCCCTTGCCCGCCAAAGCCAGGTTTCTTCAAACTCTTGGGGCCCTCTGGCCAGGTCGCCGCCTAACTCTGACCCGGAGCTCTAACTGCCCTGGAAAGTTCCTGCTGGCATCTCTCCTCCTGGGGGTAGGCAGAGGCTCTTCTGTGCCCCATGTGCTCCTCTGTGACTGATTTCCCACGTGGGCTGCCCCCCCCACAAGAGGCAGCCTACCTTTGGGGACCTTGACTTGGTTCCTCCACTTCCCCAGCTTCTACACTTGAACCATTACCTCAGAGGCCTTGGCCTTTCACTGATGCCCCTCTGATCCCGGAGGAATCTAGTGGGGTGTTGAAGGATGGGTAAGGGAGGGAGGAGACTAACGGTCAAAGGCTCCCTGGACCCATTCTGGACCTGAAGCTATTTTCTGGCTTTATTATCTTGGAGGTTGGAGCGATGTCACTAGAATTTGTTCTGCATTTCTACTCTGGGATTAGGAGTGGAGTGGAGAGGGGCCTGACCTTGGCCTTGAAGAGAAACAGCCCAACATACCTATCATTGTTGAGCATTACTAGGTGCCAGACACTCTATACAAACAACCTAATATCATTTCTCCCAGCAACTATATGAGGCAGTTATCACTGACCCATTTTATGGAGGGCGAATTGAGGCTCAAAAAGGTTATATAGCTTGCCCAGGTCACACAGCTTTTGAACCCAGGTCATCCAACAAAAAGCTGAGTTCCTAACTACTCAGCTCCATTACCTGGGGGTTGGGAGGGAGGGAAGAGGGCAGAGACTAGCTGGGACCTCACTCTGGGTTACAGAAATGCCTACCGCACACACCCACCCCAGGCTGGACCTCTTTCCTTCTGAAGAGTGATGGGGGAGGGAGAGAGAAAAGGGGAGGAGAAGAAGAGAAGGCAGAGAAGGGAAGAAGAGGGGGGAAATCTCTCTGTCAATCTTGGTCCAGAGAAGACCCTCCCTCATGCCCCCCCCCCCCCGCAAACCAGGGCAAGCCCTGCAGAGTTCATACTGACCCTCACTCACCCCTGTGGCAGCTCAGGGGATGCTCCCCAGGTCCCTACTCTGTCCCAGGGCCAAGTGGACTCCCCCACTGCCTACTCCATGCCCAAGCCAGACAGAGCCCACCTTTGCCCCCCCACCTAGTGGGTACTGCCATGGGGTAGACAGATAGAGGCTTCCTGGGGACACCTGCCCAAAGCCCAAACGAGCCCAACCAGAGCACCTCAAATCCAGGGGCCAGTCCTGCTGGTCTGTGCCCTGAACTGCTGCTGGGATAAGCCCTCCACCCCACCCCACACCTCATCCCCAGAGGATAAGGCCAGACAACCAGGGCTGTTCTGGCACGGCTAGCAAGAGAGGGCACCGGGCCTCGCCCACCAGCCTCCTCTCCACAGGGACTTCCCAGCGCCCCGCAGCCACCACTGCTGCTCGGGCTGCGGAAACCTAGGGTTGCCCGCGGGAGGAAAAGGGGAAGGCGGGTCCAGGGCTGCGGGCAGGGGGCGCCAGAGGACGCCCAGGGGCCCGGCCGGCAGCTGGCGAGGCGGGCAGGCGGGCAGCATCTCTTGGCCCGGGAGCCCCTCCCCCCGCGGGCACCAGACCCTTCGCCAGCTCTGCACTGGCCGTGGCGCGGAGGACTTCCCTCGGACCGAGCTGACTGCGGGAGTGGCCGCCAACTTCACGGCCTACAACCCGCCCCCCCCCGCCCCCGCATCATGCCAACCCCGGGGCTGCGGGAGGGTGCGTTTGGTGCCCAGCTCTATGCCCTGGGGTGGGAGGAGAGGGATGGGGGATGGACAGAGAGACTCCGACCAAAGATGGACAAGGGAGGCAGGGATGCGAGGCCAGTCGAGTTCCCAGACTGGAGAGGAGGGGGCTCAGAGCAGACATGGGGAGCACGGCCCCAAGTCCAGGCTGAGGGGGAGGGGACTTGCAGCAGAGACTGGCGAGGGATAGCGGGACTCCGGGTAGATATGGGGGTGGGGGCGATCAGGACAGAAATAAGAGGGGAAGCATGGTTGGGTTACCGGCGCTGGGAAAGGCAGTAACTATGGGCAGGCATGGATGGGGACAGGAAGGACTCTGTGCAGAGATGAAGTGCAGGGGAGGAGCAGGGTCCGGCTCCAGACGAGGAGGGGGAATTAAGCGGGGAGACACAGGCGAGCTGCAGGTTGGAGAGAGGAGCTCTAATCAAGGGGGAGGGCGCACCCCTGGATCCAGGCTTAGATAGGGAGAGACTCGAGACAGCGATGGGGGTAGGTGTGGGTGAGGACTGGCGGCGGGGGCGAGGGGTTTTGGCAGAGATGGGTAAGGAGGAGGGGGACAGAAAAGGGACTCGCCAGAGATGAAGGGGACCTCGGCCCCAGGCTTGTTAGTTCCCAGAGAGACGAGAGTGGGTAAATAGAGGCTGAACGAACTCAGTTGGGGCGGGGGAGAATTCAGCAGAGGGGGGTTGGGGGAGCGCCCCCAGTCCGGGCCGGTGCGGAAATCGGGACCGCGACAGGAGGGCTCGGTGCGGGGCCGGGTCGGGGTCTGGGGCCGAGCACTCACCTGGACGCCGTCAGCAGCAGGAGCGGGGGCCGGCGCTGGCGGAGGCGGCCACGGGGCGCAAGTTTGCCATCCCTAAGGCGGGGGCTTGGCGGGGCGCGGGGCAGCTTGCTGCAGCCGCGCAGAGGGCCGAGGCTCCCGCTCCGCGGAGCGGCGGGTGCAGAAAAGGCGCCGCGGAGCAGCGCGGGGCGGGCGGGCGCCGGGCCGGGCGAGGGCTCCTGCCGCCGCCTCCTCGCCACGCCGCCCCCCACCCCCCGCTCCCCACTCCCCCGCCCAGAGCACCGCCCGCGCTGCGCGCCGCCTCCTATTCGCGGGCGGCGGCCGCAGCCCCGGGCTCTGCAAGCCGGCGCCGCATCCTCCTCGGTCTCCGAGCGCCGCTGCCGCTGCCGCCGCCGAAACGGGTTCCTCCGGCCGCTCCGGCCGCTGCCCGCAGCGCGCGCGGGGCCGAGTGACGGCCGAGGCGGGACGCGGTGCCTGCGCCGGCCGGGCCCGGGAGGAGGCGCGCGCCGGGCCGGGCGCGAGGAGCCGCCGGAGAAGGGGCGGGGGGGTGGGGGCGACGCGCGCCGCCTCCTGTTAAAGGGGGAACAGCTCCAGCCGAGCCAAGCGCACCCTCCCCCCTCCCCGCCCTGGGCCCCAGGCGCCGGCGCGGGAGAAGCCCCGGGTAAGACCCCGCCCCGCCCTCGGCCTCCCGGACCGCAGGCTGAGGCGATCCGCGACACCCCTCCAGCGATATCCCAGGCGTAAGGCATCTCGCGCAGCCAGGGTCTCGGGGCCCTGAGGGCTGAAACATTTGCCCCCCTCCCCCATGTGCACTGCAAATTGCATATCCCTGTGCATGCAGGTGCCAGTCGTGTGAGCTGAACTTTGCATATGCTTATGCATACAGGTGCCCTAGGCGTGCACTGCAATGTTGCCTGACTCTGTGCATGCAACTGCCTCACACATGCACAGTGCTTTAACTTGTGCTCAGGTCCTGAATGCATGTTGCTTTTTTCTGTGGGTAGGGATGTTATATATGTGCCAGCTTATAAGTGCCACATGTGTGCTGAATGCTGTGCGTCACTTGTATGTAGGAACCACATATGTACACTGCAGCGTGGTATGTTTGGTGCATACTCTGGTGTCAACTCGGCAATGTTGCATGTCCCTAGGCACGGGTATGCTACACGTGTGCAGTGTGTTACATGTTTTCCTGAGCGCCTGTCTATTCCCTCAAGTGCCTTTCCCTGTGCCAGGGGCGCCCCCATGTTGCATATGTTTGTGTAGAGGCAGCAGAAACGTACAGACCCGCCCCCTCCCCATCCCGGCAGTGTGCCCAGGAACAGTTGGGTGGGGCCAGAGCCCACATGGTAAAGGCAGTACTCAGGGAGATGCCCATGGCTCAGGACCCTGCTCCGGTGGTTTGTGGCCTGGGCATGTTGCCACCAGGAAGGTGGGCAGACCAGGGACACACCACTTCCGCCAAAGAAAGACAAGTAGGTTAATCCCACGGCTCTGGTCAGAGGAGTAGCCAGCAGGGGGCAGCTTTGCAATGAGGGTGGGATGGTTTCAGGGACTCTACTTTTTGAAGGTTCTCTGGCCAGGAGGGGGCCAATCCTAGGGAGCAAGGAAGTCCCCAGTCCACCCAATCCCAACCCCAACTCTCCACTGAAGCCCCTTGAGTTGTGTCTCCCGGGAGATGGAGCAGGATAAGACCACCTCTCCCCAGGGGCAGTACCAGAGAAAAAGCCCCCGTTCCCTCCCTCTGTCTCTTGCCTCTCCAGCAGTCTCAGTGACATTTGTTGTGAGTGATTGTGAGAGATTATCCACTTTAATGGAAGGAGGTAATAAGGAGTGATGAAGGAATCTCACCCATTACCTTAAGGGAATTTATGAGCCTGGATGAGGCAGGGAGGAGGGCTGGCACTTTTCCTTTCCCAGCAGGAGCCCAAGGAGGCCTGTGCCTTGGGCCTAGCACTGGCAGGCAGGGCTCCTGGGTTCTTGCTGGGCACCCTCAAGCACACCCCGGGTCTCTGGGTTCGGAGGTTCAGCCGCTGCTGAGAAAGCCAAGCCAGGCGAGCCTTGCCATCTGCATGGTGTGTTGCGAACCACCCCAAGGGAAGTGGGAGATCCCAGGCCTCCTTACTCGAGCGCTGGGAGGGGCAGTGGGGTTGCTGGGGTTGAGGTCCTAAGGAGGTGGGCAAAGGTGAGGAGAGTGGTCAGGACATGGGATACCCACAAGGATGTAAGGACAGGCCCTCAGAAGTCTCCAGGACCCTGTCCTCCACAGCTCCAGCCGCTTCCACTCCTACAGGGAGCCTGCCTTCCTCTGTATGAATATTCATGACATTAGCATACTAGAGACCCAGAGCCCAGAGAAACCCGGTCAGGTCTCTTGCAGATGTGATGCAGCTGGATCCCTGAGGCTTTCCCCCTCCCCCCAGGATCCAGCTGGGTTCAGGGTAATGGGAGGGCTGGCTCCGGAGAGACAGCAGGGTGTTTTCTGTTTCTCTGTGCCTTGGAAGCCCTCAGAGTTCTTGACCCCCTTCTTTCAGCCACAAAAACGTATGCCCTAGGAAAGACAGGTGGTCAGACAGAGTGAGGGACTGACAGAGATGGTATCCCATACCTGGGGGCTCATCGGGGCAGGGTGGGGAGATCAGTAAGGCAGGAGGGGCTGTGGGAGCTGTGTGGAGAAAGCTGGACCTCCCAGGGGTTGTGCAGGAGCAGCCTAGATTAGGTCAAACCCCTGGAAGGCTCTCCCCGAGGTGCCTCCCTGCACTGGGGCTTCCCCACCTCCTTTCCCAGGAGCCCCTGCCCTTCTAGACTCACTCTGGTGATTATGCCGCCCGGGAGGACTTGGAGTAATTACAAATCGTTTCCATATTCAAATCCAGCTGGTTGAAGAGAAATTACTTCTCTGACAGCCCTGGCAGGGGGTGGGAAGAACAAGTCTTAGCCCCAGGAGGGCTTCCAGGGAGCCTGGGGCAAAACCTGGGCAAGGTAAGGGGCACCGGCCACAGCCTGAGCACAGAGAGCTTGTGCAGAGTGAAGAAACAGCTCCCAGCAGCTCCCCACCACACAGACTGGACAAGGACAGTGACTCCAGCTCTTTATCCTCATTGGGGCCCCTTCTGGGACCTCTGAGGGGATGGCGGGGACCACTCCCACAAGGGCAACTAGAAGTCAGGCTGTCTGCTTGCTCTCATACTGCCGTGCTAGGGTACCTTGAGAAAATCCCTTCAGCTTTCTGAGCCTCTGTTTCCTTATCTGCAAAGTGGTATAAATGATCTCACCTGCGCTCCAGTAAGATAAAGATATGGATTAGCAAGAGTTATGCCCCTGAAAAGGGCTTTTTAAAAATAATTGTTCGATTACCAATTAATTTGTATTTTTATTAACAGTAACCACCACCAGTAGCCCAGTCGGGAGGCAGCCCAGCCCTTAGTGGGGCAGCACAGGAGAAGATGGCGTGTCGAGGAGGGGAGCAACCCCAGCCTTGCCCGCTTGGCCTCAGCTCTGCCTCTCGCTGGGCCAGCCACCGCTATGCTTCATTGCCCTTTAAACAGATGAGAAAATGTTCTTCTTCCCTTCGCAATGATTTATTTGGCCCAGAGCCTGGGCAGGTTTCCCTCCAGCGGGTGGGACCTAGGAGCACCCCTCCCTCAGCCCCTGCCCTCTATTGCCACCCAGCCAGGCACCTACAGCAACCCAAAGCTCTGGGTACCAAGGTCTCCTTCCAGACCCCCACCCCCACTGTAGACACCTATCAAGAGCTCATGACATGTCCCCAAAGACACCCAAATCCATGTGACAGTCTTCTACAAGGGTCTGCCCCAGAGCTCAGTGCTCTGGCTGCCAGGGCGGGGTATCCTGGAAAAGATGGACTGGCGGGCCCTCTCTGCCTGCAGGAAGTCCTGCGTGTCTAGCTTCCTGCTGCAGATGCCAAATGGGTTAGGAGCCTGGGGCAACCCAGGCTGGATGTTTGTCATTTTCTTGGTGCTATAAATTAGGGAGAAAAGGGAGGATTAGTTGCTTCCTAGCTAAATCTTCCCAGAAGGTCAATGCCTGGTTTGTGTACAGCCCTCAGGGCAGTGCCTGCATTCTCTGGGCCCTAGCCCCTGGGGCAGAGGATAGAGAAGAACTTTAGGGTCCTGGGTGATTTTTACATACATGTCTTATACTGGAGGATGTGCACAAGACACCTGGAGGGTATGCACAAGAAGATGCCTTCACTCATTCATTCAACAAATATCTATTAAACGTTTACTATGTTCTAGGCACCAGAATACAGACCATCAGCAAGTCCCATTGCTTCTACCTCCCAAAATATCCCAAATCTATTCACTCTTCACATCCCCACTGCCAACGCCAGGATCCAAGCCACCAACATCTGGTGCCCGAACTCTCCCTTATTTAATCTCTGGGTTCCCACTTCTACTTCTCCATCCCAATCCATTCTTTGGAGCCCACTGAGCCATCTTTTTAACATATAAATTGGAGCACCCCTTCTTAAAGCCTCCAATGGCTTCCCACTGCATTTAACACCATGACCTTCCAGGCCCTGCATGACCAGGCCCTTACCAACCTCTCCAGGGCCATTACCCCACCCCCACACTATGCTCAAGTAGCACAGGTCTCCTTGCTGTTCTTGGAAAACTCCAAACCCTCCTCTTCCCAGCACTTTGCATGGCTGACTCCTTCTCAGCAGGAAGATCTCAGTTCCAATATCGCCTCCTCCTGCAGGCCTCCCTGATGACACTTCTAAAGCAGCTTCCCCCCTCCCTGCCCCCACCTGCACCGCTCCAGTCGCTCCATCCCATTGCCTTGTTGTATTTTCTTCCTAG
Source organism: Balaenoptera physalus (assembly GCF_965194825.1). Lineage (NCBI taxonomy): Eukaryota > Metazoa > Chordata > Mammalia > Artiodactyla > Balaenopteridae > Balaenoptera > Balaenoptera physalus. The sequence goes on along the minus strand of NC_138882.1, from coordinate 171,133,207 downwards.
CACACATTACTCTGAAAATATGTTGTCTATTTACACCCTTGTCATCTGTTTCCCCCACTGGACCATGAGTTCTGTAAAGGCAGGGACCTTGTCCATCCATTCACCATTGGATCCCCTGGCACAAAGCGCGATGCCAAGTACACGGTAGGTGCTCAGCAAATGTTGAGGGAGTGAATGGTGAAAGGACAAGCATAGACCCTGCCCTCAAAGAGCTTCCAGTCTGCAATCCTCGATCAATGTTTGTCCAATAAAATTGTGTTTTACAGTTTCCCACGTGATGAACTGGAAAGAGTTCAGGCCCTGGGATCACACAGATCTGGACTCCTGCTTCTGTTCCTCACTGGTTGTGTGACCTTGGACAAGTCACTTATGCTCTCCAAGCCTCAGTTTTCTCTTCTGTAAAATGGAAATAATGATCCCAACCTAATAGAGCTGATGTGAGTCACATGAGATGATAAAGATGAAGTGCCTCACGCAGTGTCAGACACAGGGAGGTGTCATCTGCATGAATGTGGGCCCCTTTCAGACTTACTCAGGGCTGCAGGCTGTTCTAGGTTCTGGGGGTCATGGAGATGACTCAGAATGGGGCCCTGACCTTGAGGCCTTCCCAGTGCCCCCTACCTGAGCCCCATACCAGCTGGAGTTCTTATCTGCTGAGATCATTGAAGTGAAGGAGGCAGCGGGAGCCAAGGTGTGACCAGGACAGTGTGCGCATGTGACCCCTGCAGAGAAACTGAATCCGGATCCACTTCTCTGCAGCACCTCCTCTCCTTATTTGGAAGCCCCTCTTCCTTTTCTGCCATCCTTGTCTGTGTAAACACACACACACACACACACAGATGCATATACAGACAAACATATCCACACACTTTACACAGCCGCTGTCCCACAGAATATACACTTGACTGGGGTACGCAGGTATATAATTAACCAACACACCCAACCCCAGGACACGACCCCCTCCATTTTTCTGGTGCAGCGGGGACCTGTCTGGCTTATCTATCAGTCCTGTCACCTCCTGCTCTAGACTGAGGTCACAGACAGTCCCTCCCAGTTGACAGGAGGCAGCCCAAGCACTCCCCTTGGTAAATTCTCCCACACTCCCCGCTGCTGCAGGCCTTAGGGGCTAGGAGCCCTGGCAACGACCCGGGGTCGGGTGGGGGGAATCCCTTGGGGGAGGGCCTGGGACACTTGGCAGGCACGGGGCACACTGGCAGTCAGGGGGTCAATGTGTTCCCATCGTCTGAGACGCCCCAAGTTCTCTCCCTGCCCCCAGGTGGGCTCCGTGTCACCTGGATCCTGCTGAACTGGGCTTGTGTCAAGTCGGACCCCACGAGCATAGCAGGCAGGGTGGGGGTGACCTAGAGGTCTAGAGGGACCAGCTCATCCTGTGAAGCCCTTCTGTGGGCCTGACACTGTGCCGGCTGTTTTTAACTTATCGTCACAATTAGCCCCTGGAATGACCCTTTAAGTTGGTAGGGTCACTCCCATTTCACAGATCAAGAAACTGTGGCTTAGAGAGAGGCAGAGATAGAACCCGTGCCTCCCCTCATTGGGTAAGGCCCTGCCTGAATCCTGCCTCATCCTTAGCCTCCTTGCTACCCCCCAGAGGACAGACCAAACGCCAACTGTGGAAAATAATTTATTTCAGGATTAGAGCTGATCTTTCAGAGAAGACCAGCTCCCTCAGGGTGAGAGATCTGAGAGGGGTCTGACTCCCAGCGCCTCGTCCCTGAAGGGAGAGGCTGAAGCCAGACACCTAGATTTGGGGGAGACAACCAGAGTTGCTGAAGGTGTTGGGAAGGACATGGCACAGGCCTGCTGACACCCACACCCTTGCCTGGCAAGTACAACCGCCGTTGCCACAGACACCACCGCATGGGACTCACCCCAGGAGGACATCACTCATGCTTAAGCATACGCCACCTCGTGCTGGCAGGAGAGCAGTCACTGCCAGGTAAGCGGATGGGCCTACCTCACTGCCAACCCTGGCGACTCTGACCTCTGGGGTCTCAGGCTTGGAGGTGAGGCCTGTGGCTGAGGCAGGGGTTGGGGGTCAGGGGAGGACGGGAAAAAGGCTCCTGAGTGCTGTGGTTGGACGGGAGAGGCCCTGGGGTGCACCACTGAGCCAGTGTTCTGCGTGTCAGAGTGGGAGTGAGCGGGGCTGAGCTCGGGTACATGTGTGGGTGGTTGTATGCGTCAATGCGTGGGGGGAGAGTCTGTGTGTGTATATGGTGTGCCTGCCTGCAGGTTCTGTGTGTGTCTGCCTAGGCCTTGTACGTCAGAAGCCGGGGCCTGGCTCCGGGGATCTCTGCTCTGTGTGTGTGTGTGTGTGTGTGTGTGTGTGTGTGTGTGTGTGTGTCTTTGCGTGCAGGATGTGTGGTGTATTCGTGCACTGATTTTTCTGTTTGGGTATATGTGTGGTGTGGAATGCATACTTGTGTGTGACACTGGGATTCGTGCACCCCCTCAGTGTCTGGGTGAACGTGCTGGGTGTTGACAGGGCAGTGTTTGGTGTTGTTGGAGTTTGTGTGCAACCAGAGGGTGTGGTGTTTCTGTTTAGTGTGTGCTTGAGCCTGTGTGTGTGTGTGTGTGTGTGTGTGTAGGAGAAAGTGCTTTCAGGCCTGTGCGTGTCTGTGTGTCAGTGTTTGGTACGTGTCTGTGCCAGCCTGTGTTGTGTGTTCCTGCGTGCACTTGGAGCTGTGGGCAGGCCTTCAATTCCCCAGGAGGCCTCTGTGTGTGTGATACTATTTGGTGTGTGCCTGTGGGCGGTTGTGGGCCTGGGTGCTTTATATATATGTATATGCCTAGATAAGGGGTGTGCATTAGTGTGTTGCGTGTGTCTGCTGATCTGTACTCATGACCTGGTGATTCTTGTCGTCGGGGATTTTTTGAACTAATTCTTGCCAGAAAGCCCCCGGGGACACACGGCACTCCCAGCCTGAGACCTTGGCGGTGCTCCCCACTCCCAACCAACTTGGTGAGCTCTGCGCCTTCCTTCTGGAGGCGGAGCCCTCCTGAGGGTACCCAGAAACTGTCGGCCACCGGGGCAAGGTCACATAGCTGGAGGAACACGGCCTCCCCGCACCCCTCCGCTCACAAAGGGCACTCCCGCCGAGGCTGCCGCGCACCCCGCGCCCCGCCCAGGTCTCCCCTGAAATGAATTTTCATTTCCGCTCGGGGCGGGCGGCGGTAAGGAGTCCGGAGCCCGCCGTGGAGGCGGGGGTGCCGGGCCCGCAGGGTCGCAAAGCGGCGGAAGGCAGCGCGGATTTGAATTTCAAAGGCAGCAGGGGCCCAAGTGCGTCTGCGTTGTGCGGTTGTGTGTGCGGCGCTGGTGTGTCCGCTCACGCGCGCCTGCGTGTGTGGCGTGTGTCTGGGTGGACGTGCTTTGTGACTGGGTCTCTGCGAGGACGGGGCGAGCCCGGCGTGGGCTGCGAGCCAGTAACTGGGAGCACAGGTGTCAGGGTCTCCATCACTGCGTGAACATCCACGGGAGCGTGTCGCGCGTCTGTGCGCGCTGTGGGCAAACGTTTGCCTCTGCGAGCATGTTTCCAGGACGAGTCCGCCCGAGCGTGTCTGTGTCTGTGTGTGTCTGTGTTCCCGGTCCTGCGTGTGTCTGCGAGTGTGCCAGTGCGTCTGGGTGCTCGCTGCCTATGTCACTGCGGGTGTGTCGGTGTGTCTGCGCTCACGTGTGGACGAGCGATTGCCCCGGTGAGGCTAGGGGGCGGGTGTTTGTAGGAAGGAGTCTGAGTGTGTTTATCCGTGTGTGTCCGCGCCCAGCCCCTGCACAAAGCTGCGATCGGGTCCCTGCGTTTGTGCACTTAGGTGTCTGTATCATAGTGTCTCCGCCGGCGTTGGCGCCCACGAGTGTCGGTGAGTCTGTGCAACGGTGCAGGAGTGGGTGTCCGTGAGCGTGCGCTGGGGGCACAGCGCTCTAGCGAGCAGGCCCGACGCCCACAGCCGCCCGTGCCCCCAGCGCTGTGTCCTCTACACCGCCACTGGGCCTCTCTGGGCGCCCGCGGGAGGCTGAGGGAACGGCCCTCTCCTCACAGGGACCCCGGGCCGCCGGCCCCGGGCACGCCCCGGCCCTCTCCTCCCCGCCAACCCCGGCCGCCCGGCTTGCCGACCCGCGGGCGCTCAACGGGCTCTCGGAGGCAATGGCCGGAGAGGATGAGCCATTAGCCCGAAGGGCGGAGCGGTGCCCGTTTCACGCTCGCGCTCTTCTGAGGCCGTGGGGGGAGCTCATCCGTCTTGGGCAATGGGCCTGCGCTGCTCTGAGATCTTCGCCGACATGTGGCTGCACTGAGATTCAAGCTAGATTGCAGGAAGGACCACCAGGGTACCAAGGCGGTGCCGACTCCTGACAAGCACATGCGCACACGAGCCCTAACTCAGACGCGTCTGGGCACATTCCTAAGCACGCCTAACACAGCCAGGCGTGTGAGACAGGCCCCTGACACGGGGCTCAGAGGGCAGGACCACAGGTGCACAACCAGAGACCGGCAAGTGTGTGTGTGCACATTTCACTCACTTGAACAGCCTCAACTCTCCCTGGGTTTTGGACCCTGTGGGGTAAAGAGCACCATGGCTCAGAAGTGCTAGAGAAGAGGGGCAGCCTGAATCACTGCATGTTCCCTTTACTCTGTCAGGCCCTAGTTTGGGCCCTGACAGGGAGGGTTCACCCTGCATCCTATCTCCCAGAAGCTGGGGGGAGGGGGCACAAAGACCCCCAAATCCAGTTATTCCTGGTCATTCCAATAATGTGTGGTCCCATAGCCAAAGGCAGACAAGAGCCAGTTGCTGCCTCCTCCTGGGGGCCCTCCAGAGGCCTGACTGGGGACAGGGAGGTGACATCAGGATGCCCAAAGGACAAGAGAAGAGGAACTAGGGATGAGAAGGTGATTTCAGGTCCTCCTTCCCTGACAGATGGGGAGCATTTTGAGGAGGGGAGGGGCCGACCCCTCCCAGTAAGGCTCAACCAGGGGCCTGGCACCAAGGGGCTGCTCCAGAAACACTAGGGACAGAATGAAGAAAAGAAATGAATGAGTCCGAGAAAGCAGAGGACCACCTGAGGGCTGAGGGAGCCCTATACAAAGGCAGAAATAGTATATCCAGGCTCTGTACCTGTGTGTGTGTGTGTGTGTGTGTGTGTGTGTGTGTGTGTGTATTCAGCTGTTTGGGGGAGGACGTGTGAAGCTGGAGGTTAAGCTGGAAATACATCACTGAGGGTCTTGTAAGCTAAACTAGAGGTAGATTTTATTCTGAAAGCAAGAGATCTATGAAGAGCGTTGGACAGGAAAGAATCATAGTCAAGTTTGTTTAAGGAAGGACACTGGGCAACTGGAAGGTGGATTTGAGGAGTCAGAATTGGAGAAGGCAACTGGTTAGAGGCTCATTTGATCATTCATTCATTCATTCAACAAATATTTAGTGAGAGCTTACTAAAAATGTCTGGCACTGAGCGAGAGAAATGGATACAACCTAGGATCTCAAGGAACTTCTAGAACCCGACAACCACGTAACTGCTGTGGTTATGTGGAGTTTACCTTCCAGTGGGGGAGGGGAGCCAGACACAAAAGCATAAATACATGGCATGTGAGTGTTGCTAAGTACAAAGAAGGAAGACAGTGCTGGGTAAGGAGGCAGGAGAAGTAGAGGAGAATGGGGGTGATTTGGGGTAAGGTGGTCAGGGAAGGTGTCTCTGGGAAGGTGACATCCAAGCAGAAGGAGGTGAGGGATATTTGGAGGAAGAGCTGTCCAAATAGGGGGAACTGCAAGTGCAAAGGCCCTAAGGGGGAGTGTGCTATTTACTCAGATGGGGAAGGATTCGTGGGAAGTCGATATTTTCTATTTTGGACACACTGCATTAAGGTGCCTTCAGGACATCTGGGGATGGTGACCAAGAAACAGGAGAGATTTGGGTAAAGATAGGGATTAGAGAGAATGGAACCTTGGGAGCTAATGCAGTAGGAGAGATTAAGGATACACTGCAGGGAGGAGAATGGGAAGCAACCTGAGGCGTGAGAGTCAATTTTGGAGAGACTGGCTGCTAGGGGTGGAGAGTGGGCGTGGGGACAAGGTGACTAAAATGGCATCCCCAGAATGATCCTGGTACTAGCTGCCCCTCCTCCCAGTCCTGCCTGGGCCCACAGCCTCTCCTCTCTTGCCAAACTACCCTGCTGCCTGGGAGAGAGCCAGGGAAACAAGCTGGGTTGTTGACAGGAGCCCCTTTCGACATGACCTCCTGTGGTCCCCGGGGCTCCATCTGCCCCATCCCGGCCATCAGACCCAGCCTCTCCACCTTTAGTGCTTCCTTCCTCTCCCTTGAGGCTGAATCCTCAAGCAACTCTGCAGCCCTCTCAGATGTTATCGGTCCTGGGGAGTAGGGGAGCCTGGACTGAGAGTCTGGGGGGCCACAGACTTCTTAGGTGGCTCCCGAGCCTCAGTTTTCCCTTGTGTTGGGATTTGTAGAGACCTTCCAGCCCTAACATGATTAGAATCTCTGAGGCTCTTCCAGCACATTTCAGATGGTTTCAGTGGTGTGCTGGTAACTGTTTAACTGGCTCTGGGTAGGGAGTAGGGAGGTGTAGCCTTGATTTGTAGCATTTGTCAATTTCCATGGCGTAAAGCCTCCCATGATGGTCAATTTCAACTACTAACATGAAGTCAACTGGTTGACAAAATTCCTAAACATTTACAATGGGCTCTCATAAGCTGGTATGAGCTGGCTCCGGCACCTTTGCCAGACCCTTTCCAGAGAGATGGAAGAGGCAAAAAGCCTGGGGTGGGCATGGGGGTGTGTGCGGTATCTGCCGGCAAGTGAGGAGGGAGAAAAGCTGGGCTTTCTAGCCTCCCCAGCTTCCCTCTCAACACCGAAGTCTTTCCCCAGGGAGAGGCTCAGAGCCTCTTGTCTGCCCCCATTGCTCCTCCAACTTTAACCATTTGACATCCTTCCTAGGCTTTCTACCTACTGCATTTCCTACACAAAAGGGGTCTGGTACCCACGACCCCTCCCACTTTCCCCTCCTCCCTCTCAAAGGGGCACCTTTACTTGGAAACAGAGGCCAGACAGCCACAGGCCATGTCATAAGGACCCGTAGTCAGGCCACAGCTGTGGTCACTGTAGACAGGTGACCCAGATATCTGGTCCAGCTCTGCCACCAGCTCCCAGGACGTTCCTCCCCCTACCTGTGCTCAGTTTCCCCATCTGAAAGATAGGTAGCAAGTGCTGGCCTCTCCAAAGGCTCTTTCAACTGTGAGATTCTGCAGTCTCTACCTTTCCTTGTCTCAGCCCTGATGGCAGCTCAGGGCCTCCTCTCTCAGACACATTTCCCCAGCCTCCTAGACCCTCCCTGCTCCAGTGGCCCCCCACTGCTTCTGGCTCCCCAGGCTCCCCGATAAGGGGCCCAACTAATTACATTAGGATTTCATGTCAATTAGCGAACAATTACACGGGAAAATTGGTGCCTAATTTGGAGCAATAACAACAATTCCATTGGACATCTCCACTGGCCAAGGCGAGATAGCTGCAGACAAGACTGCTCAGCAGGCCTGGCCCCGTCAGAGCCCCTGCAGGATGGGAGCTGGCTCTCAGCCCTGACCTGAGCCAAAGCCTACAGTTCTCCTTTAAGGATCTTTCTTTGAACAACTTTGTGCTGATGACATGGTCTGCCCAGGCCTTTGTTAAGTGAAGGTTATAGAGGAAAGGAGGGAAAGTGGGCAGTGGGGACAGGGGGGAGCTGATGCAGACAGGGCCTCCTTCACTGAGGAGGTGGGGAGGGTTTGGAGAGGCAGAGAGGAGGGGAGACATGGCGGGGGGCGGTGGGGGGGACAGTAATTAACATGAGCAAAGGCTTGGATGCTGGAGTGGGTGATGTGAGCTCATGACTAATAGAGAAACTGGTTGGGCCAGAGCACAGGTTGGTGAGAGGATCTCAGGCCACAGAGGTAGGTAGGATCAGACTGGGAATGCCATTCCAGGGGATTGAAACATTCTCCTGGAGGCCTAGGGAGCCACTGGGGGCTCAGGGGAGGAGGAGACTGTGCTGAGACTTGTCTTGGGTTCCTGACCTTGGACCACCAGCAACTACCCATCTCACTCACAGCTGCTGTGGGGTCCCATCTGATCTCCCCTCTTAACATCTCTGGAATCCACTGCCTTTGTTCAGGACCACAGACATGTAACAGTAGCTGCTAGTCTTGTCCCTCATCCTCTGACAGTATTTTCCCCAAGTGATCACCCTAAAGAACGAATTCAACCATATTCCTCCTTTGCTTAAACCCCCACCGGCTCCCCAGTGCTCTCGGGATAAAGTTCAAACTCCTTACCTCAGCATTCACTGCCTTTTACCATCTGACCCCTGTAAACCCCCCAGCTTTCCCTTTCTTCCTGCTTCCACATCCACCCCTTGTCCCAGGATCTAGACCCCATTTTCTGATCGTGCCAGCCTCTTTCTCACCTCCCAGTCTTTGACCATGCTATTCCTTCTGCCTGGATTTCTCAGTGCATCTTTCCAGGCCCCCTCCTCTACCTCCCAGATTCCTCCAGAAAGCATCAGTTCTTTTCTCCTCTGGGCTCCCTTTGTAACCTCCTTCTGTGACACTGTAAACTCTGTTTCAGAGCTGTTAGCACCAGCATCTGCTTGTCCCACTGGACTCAGAGCTGCTCATGGGCAGGGCCTGGAGCTGATTTACTCCGTGTCTCCTTCCTCAGCACCAAAAGTGAACAAATAAAGAAGACAAAGGGATGGGAGAAAAACATTTTCCCCTGAGGGTGGTAGGGAAACTGAGGCAGGGACCCAGAGAAATATTCATGAATCTGGTGATGCTTCACTTAGAAAGGAAAGCTGGGTCAGTTTTCAGCCCTCTGTCTGCTAGAGCCAAGCCCTGCCCCTATCCTTCCAGGTTTTTTTCCCAAACATCCTTACAAAGCCTGGAGTACCTCACTTCAATCCACTCTTACCCAGGTGTTTTCACCTCTGCTTTCAACAAATGAGATAAAGAAAGCCCCTACTAAGCCAAGGATACCCCAACCCCAAAAAGGCAGTTCTCAGTAGGGCAATGGCACAGTAAACTGAACTGCAGCATGAAGAACTGTGGGCAGACTCAAGGAGGAACTTCCTGACCATCAGGGCTCAGCCCCTAAAGTGATCCCTAAAGGAATGACAAAGGGAAAGGGGTGGGGGGGCCTTGGCCTATCCAAGAGAGACCAAACAGAGGCCAGGGATGGATACGCAGACCTTCCTGGAGGCAGGGGGATACCTGGCTGACTTTTCTGAGAGCTTGGTTCTCACTTGGGGGGTTACCACTCCATCTCAAGGCCCATCATTCACATTAATTACCGAGAAAAAGCTGATTTCTCCTCATTTCCAGATCTCAAATGACAGTATCATTAGGCTGGTAATGTTCAGAGAAATTGTGTGTGTCTGTCTTGGAACGTTTCCTGAGCCAGAATGGGTGAGGATGCCCCCAGCGAGGGCTTGTCTCCAAGACACTCCGTGTGACAAAGGGCCAATCTCAGAAAGAGATGCTGTGCCACCAGGGCAGAGGTGCTCTCCTTCTCTGGTGATGGTGATTATTAAACCATACCAGGCAATGGTGTGGGTAACAGCTCACAACACAAAAACCCTGCCAGTTGTGAACAGAGCCAGCAATTCCCCTCTGGGACTTACACAAGGACACAAACATCCTTGACTCAGCTGAACTTGAACTCAGGCCTGACGGTTGCCACAGACCTTCCCATTCTAACCTGGACTCTGTGCTCTGAGCTCCCTGCCCACCTCTGGACCAAGAGGCATCTGGGCACCATCTTGTCTCTGGGAAGGGGGAGTTGGCCATTGCCACACATTCCTTCCTCCCTCAGCCCCCTGAACATAAACATGAGCAGACCTCAAACAATACCTCACAGCCCTTCATATGCCTCTTCACACTCTTCATCATGTTTAACCCTCACTCAAACCCACTTATCATATGTGGAAGCTGAGGCCCAGGGAGGTGAAGTAATTTGCCCAAATTCAATCCTCCGAGCTAAAGCTTGACTCCAGGTCTTTCTTCCCAATGTCAAAGTTAAGGCTGAAGACACAGTCTTCAGTGAAATCCATCCAGTACTCTGGGAACACCTCCTCCGTCCCTGCTCCTGATACAGAGAATTGGACCCAACAGGCTCTGCCCTCAAGAGCTGAGGTTGGTGAGGGAGAGGCAGGATGTAAAAATATAATTATAGCTCACTGTGATCTGTGCATGACACAAAAGAGGAGATACAAAAGCTTTATCCTCACCAGTAATCAAAGACATGCAAATTAAAACAATATGATGTAGTTTTACCTATTGAAATGAATAGTTTTTTTTTTAAAGATAGCACCAGTGTTGATGAGAACTGAAATCTGGGGCGCTCTCAGCCTCCATTGATGGAAGGGTAAAGGCCATCGGGCTGTGGTGTCAGGAGCTTTTAAAACAGACAGACCCCTTGGTGCTCTTAATCTACTTTTAGGAACTCAATCCAAGAAATAACCAAAGATGTTGAAAAAGAACCACGCATAAGGATGCTTATTGCCATTATTTATAACTGTGAAAAATCACAACCACCATAAATGTCTAGCAACAGAGGGTTGGTTAAATAAATCATGATATCTCTATATATAAGAATATTATGCAAACATTAAAAGTCATGTTCTTGAAGAATTTTTAATAACCTGGGGAAAAGCTCATTATATAATGATAAGTGAAACAAACCAGGAAAAGAAACTGTACATACAGGATAGTCTTAATTTTATAACGAAAATATTCAATCAATTCATTTAAAGAAAGTCTGGAAGGAAATAAACAGAGAATTGAATCTGAGGAGAGGATTATCGGTGATTTTTTTGTTTCAATTAATACTTTTCTGTTTCTTCTAAATCTTCTACAAAATTTTTGGGGAAAAGTCATTAGAAATATGTGCAGTGTGTGTGTAGGGGAGGAATGGGGCAGCCCAGGATGTCATGAGAACACAGAGGCTCCTAACCCAGCCTGGGCAGTCAGGGAAGGCTTCCTGCTGGAGGTGATGCTTAAGCTGAGTCTCAGGATGCGAAAGTTTATCCAAAGGAGGGAGGATTGGCTAATATAAATGGTAAGTATAATTTTGGATATCTGGGTAATTTCTAAGTAAGATAGGATGCTCAAACATTGGTCATGAGGTATAGTCTATATCTAGCTTTGCTTCTTATTTTTATATGTTATGAAGTAGTTAGATCTTTGTGTCAGTCAAACTGCCACTTAAGAAGGTATAAAAGGGATGTGTAAAGCAGTGGGGCTTATTTCATGTGTTCTTATAAACTCTTTTGGTTTGTGTGAAATTGTGATTTATAATAAGAAATATATATTTTGTCTTCCTCTTGAAAAAAAAAAGGAGGGAGGATTGGTCCCAGGCTAGGAAACATTATGTGCAAAAGCACAGAGGCAAGAGAGATCCTGACCTCTTCTGGCAACTCTTAGTAGCTGTGTAGCTGAGTGAAGGGGCAACAGGTAAACCCAGTCAGTGAGCAGAGACCTAGACCAGGTTGAGGAGCTGGCGCTTTGTTGTGAGAATAAAGTGGATGGTCCTCTGCAGGGGCTGTAACATAACAAGATCCAAGTTGTGTTTTAGAAAGATCGTTGTTGTGGCCACAGAATGGGGCATGGGAGACAGGGTGAGGCCAGGAACTGGGGAGAGCCACTAGGAGTCTGTTGCATCATCTGGGTGAAAGAGGGGGTTGGCCTGGGCTGGGCGGTGGTGACAGAGAGGAAGAGAGGAGGGGCAGGCTGGAGCAGTGATCATGAGGAGATTTGACAGGAGAGGGGAGGCGGGGTGGGGGAGGGGAGGCTCTGCCTCTGACAGTGACTGTAGCGCGCACATGCAGGCACTCAGATTTAGACCGCACGGTTTCAGGAGTGGCTTTCTCCCCCATTCTCCCAAAGGGGCAGATTTGGGGCTTAGTCAATATTTGGCTGCAGACCCTGGAAGAAGCTGACCTTGGCCCAGTCACCACCTGACCTCTGGCTCGCGCTGGGCACCCCTGTGCCCATGTGTGTGTGCCCAGCCTGCTGCGCCGGAACGTGGGGGTGGGCAGGGTTAAGGGGAAGCCCACATGGAGGGGGGCCGTGGGGGGCAGGCCTTCCCTCATGACTCAGATACACACAGCCACACACACGGACCGGGATCCACAGAGAGAGGGCACAGTCGTCCACAGGGACTGTGAGAGTCACAGACGGCACAGGCAGAGATGCACAGAGGCACAGCCTGACGTAGGCTGTCAGACGCGGGTCCTGTCGCACATACAGCCGCGTATCCACAGTCAGACAGCCTCTGACACAGTCAGCCCCAGACGAGGCTCACGCTCGGGCCACTGTGCTCAGCTGGAGCCCCCAAGGGCCTCCCGGCTAGTCCACCCCCAGCCCTACCACCCCACCTCCCTCCCCAGGAGGACGGGACAGAGGGGCCAGCAGAGGGGACCAGCACAGAGACCAGCAGCCAAACGGGGCAGCCGGGAGGGAGGCCTCTGAGAAGGGGTTGCCAAGGCAACAGGCTCCTGCAGAACCAACCAGGGGCTTAGATTCTTGACTCTTATTTTTAGAAGTTGGGCCTGGGCTGGTTGGACCAGCCAGCGGGCCAGGTTCCCCCAGGCAGTGCCTGATGGTATAGACACCAGCCTCAACCCTGTCTCCAGGGGTTCAGGTGGGCACTGCTCCTGCCGAGACTTCCACACACCCCCAGCCTCCTTCCCAGGGACATGCCCTGGGCAGGATCTTCTACTTCCTTCTGTCTTCATGCAGACCCAGGATCCTTCTACCAGCACTAGCATCTAACCTCCAGGCCCCAGGAATGGGGACAGAGCCTGCCCTCCTACCACAGCCTGTTGATGTCTATGGCTTAATTTCTGGTGTGCTGGGGGAGAAAAGGGTGGGAGCTTGGCCAGATTTGTGTGGTAGTGCGGGTGACACCTGTGTCTGAATAGTGCATATGTGTGTACATCTAAGGGTGACTCTCGCACTCAACTCTGCATGCCTGTGTGTGTGTGTGTGTGTGTGTGTGTGTGTGTGTGTGTGTGTGTGAATTCTCTCTTCTGCAGGGGCAAGACAGAGTTCTCCCTCTCTCTCGGTCCCACTCACCACCCCCCCCAACCTCCACCCCTGTCTGGATGTCTTAAGAGTAGGGAGAGGGCAGAGACCTCAGCTGGAAAGGTCGTGGAGGGCCTGGGCCCTGGTGTCCCCTCTTGTCCAGACCCTCTCTGCGTCTGAGCAGATAGCTCCTGAGGGGGGTGAAAGAGTGGCGTCAAGGACGGGAGGGACCGGACACATCCAGGTGGACAGAGGCTGGATGAGGGGAACTCGGGGAAGCTCCAGTGAGCTGACTTCATGGCGACTCCTCCAGCTGCTGGGGATTTCTCTGTTAATCTGGGACTGCTCCATTTGCATCTCATTTGCCTATATTTGCATAACAAGGACCTGGCTGGCACCAGAGATTGAAATTCCTAGCCTGGGTAATTATGTGAAAAAGCCTCTGGAGACCAGCAGGAATCCTGGGGCCAGGGAAACAGAGGCAGGGAGCTGGATGTGTTGATGTTACTGGTACCCATTCAATCCCAGAAGCCTCCACTCCTTGCCTAATCCCTGCTGCAGGAGGGGTGGGGATGTCAGTGAGAATGGGATGGGAGGGGCGACAAGACTGAGAATCAAGTCATCCTTGGGAGCCCCCGAAGCCCAGATGGAGCTGGGCACAGAGCATTCCCATGGGGGGGATGGCCTGAATTTGGTCAGGGCAGGGTTGGGAGTGGGGATGGAGAAGTAAAACTTAGCAACCTCTGCCCATCCCACCAGCCCCCTGCCCCCCTCAGCCCCCATCAGTCCTTTAAGAGCTGACTCTAACCAGAGAGCCTGGGATCGTATCCTGGATCTGCCATTTACCAGCTCCAATATTTTCAGACCTGAGCAACCAAGGCCCTTGCCCTGGACACCCCACTTTAGATGACCCCACTTTGGCCCTCTTCTGCATGGGGTGAAGAATTTGAAGGTCCACAGTGCCACAGGGTTGTGCCCACCTGGAGCTCCAGCCCCCTTCTAAACTATACTCCAACCCTAAACCAGGCCCTGGCGGCCTCTTCCCACGTCCTTTCTCCTCAAGCTTGAAGGGTGGCAGAAGGGTGGCTCTTTGCCAGGAGTGTGGCAAGCAGGGTCTTGAGTGTCGGGGCATCAACAGGCATGCACACAAGGCCCCTCGTGCAGCCACAGGGAGCCCAGGGATGGGAGAGAAGGGAACTGGGTGGAGGGCTAGAGGCCTCCTTTTGTACTCTGCCCTAGGCTCTTTAAACACTTGGGGTGGCTCTGACAAGCTGTTTGACATTGGGCAAGTTACTTAACTTCCCTGTGCCCCTAAGTGGGGTTAATGATAGTAACTGCTTCATGGAGTTGTTATGAGGATGAACTGAGTTAATTCATGTAAAGCACTTAGAATGGTGCCTGGCACAGTGTAAGAGCCTGTAAGTGTTAGCCATTATTATCTATTATCCTGGGACTTGGCTTTTTTCCTTCCAGCTGCAGAAGAAACACCTTTTTTTTCACTTTGAGAGACTGAGGAAGAAGTAGGGGATGGGGGATACCCTTTCCACTCTTTCCCCTTCTCCCTCAGAGCCCAGACCCATCTTTTCTCCCTTCCCAGCAATTGCATCCCCAGGCCAGGAGGCCAGGAGGCCAGGAGGGCAGCCAGGTTATTAGCCTGAAAGTAATGATTTGTTTAATGTCCTTATTGGTTGAATGAGTGAGTGAACAAATGAACAAGTGAAAAACAAAGATTGAATGAATAAAAGTCAAACAGAAGGCTCGATTGACTGACAGAAGGAGGGACTGACAGGCAGATGTTTTGGCTTTGGGGGCCCTCAGATCTGTTTCCTGTCTGCTTTCATTAGATGGTGGGAGGCCGAGGGGGAGTGAGGGGCCTGGCCAGGCGCTCTGCAAGGTCAGCCCTGGCTTTGGCGAGTGGCTCATGCCTTGGGAGGGGGTGCCACTGCCAAGGGCTGCTAAAGGGGGAGTGCCAGACACTGCCTGTGTCTGGGTCCTTTTGTGTCCTGTGGAGGTCTGTGTCTGTGTGGGTGGCTCCGTGTGAATCCCTGTAAATGTGTGTCTCTGCTCAGAAGCTCCTCCCTGCCCAACAGTGAGAGGCCCTGGGGCAGGCCGCATCTGGGTCTCGGGCGGGGGATGGGGGATGTTGGTGAGCCTCATTACCCCCTTATTTACACCGTGCCCCCCTCTGGCAGAGCCAGGCCTCAATGTGCCCGCCTGTCAGCCGGCGGGTTAGCAGTGAGGGAGAATTCTCCTGGGGCCTGGAGGCCTCTGCCATCCGGCCAGACTAGTGTTGGGGGAAGTGGTAGGGGGACCTGTCACTAGCTCCAATATTTTCAGACCTGGGCAGACCTTGGACTCTAATTGTTCAAGTGTCCGTGTTTCTCACCAACCTGTCGGTAGGGGGACCTGTCACAGGACGACCCTCTGGGCCCTCGGGCTTGGCACTAACCTCATCTCAGAGAGGGATGGGAGTGTGGGCACGTGGGAGTGCAGGTGTGTGCGGGCATCGCTGCGTGGGAGCCCGTGTGTGTGATTTTGTGTGTGAGGTGAGACTGTGCGTGGGCAGATAGGTCTGGGTGTGACCGTGAGTAGAATTTTATGTGTTTATATTCATGACTGTCTATGTTTGTGTGTCTGCATGACTGTATCCTTGTGGTCTGGGGTTTCTGTGTATGATGGTGTATGTCCCAGGCTGTGAGCTAAGTGCATGAGTCTTGGGTCTGGGAGTTTTCCATGGGAAGCTCCAAGGTGGAGGCAGGAGTGGGAAGGGCCCGGTGGGAACTGGAGCTGTGGCCTTGCGAGGACGGTGAGCATTCTCAGTGAACTCCTGACTCGGCTTTCAACCAGGAAAAATTAACCTCCAAGTCCATTCCTTTAGAAACTGTTCTCATTTCTCTCCTCCTACCTGGGTGAGGCCCAATGGTGCTGAGTCCCACTAGAGGGGCTGGAAGTCCCTGTGAGGAAAACCAAGGAGTCCTAGAGGATGTTTGACAGTCTCTGAGCCTCAATCCCTGGAGGCAGACCCTGGGATCAGCAGAACTCGCAGGTTCCCCGGGAAGTATCCCGTAGAGAATTCCCTCATCTGCCCCAGCACAGGGACAGGACACACATAAAGCCACTTTGAGGTACAGTCACACAGTGACCCAGACCTGGGCACTGACATAGCATCACACATGAACCAGAAACCCATGTGTGTAGTCACAGGTCTGCTGCACACAAGCACATGTACCCGTTCCCATGCACACATCACGACACGCGGACACTCATACAGGCACTCAGATGTATAGACACATGCGTGCTTACACACAGGAACATGCCCATACATCGGTAAAACACACTCTTGCAAGGACATACATGCTTAGACTTACATGCACGCATACATGCTTGCATACATGTTCACAAATACTCTGTCCCTTCCTACCCGCACTCCGGTTCTCTCAAACCAATGCCCAGCTGCAGCTCTCACCCACTACGCACGACCCTTTGCAAGGTGGGCATCAAAGGAGGGCAGATGCCATATGCATCTGGGACCCTAGGAGTATGGAGCTGTGTGTCCATATAGCCAAACTGTGTATGTGTGTAGCTGTGTGTCTATATATCCAAATTGTATATTGTATATGTGAGTGTCACATGGGGTGACACTGGTTGTCTGGTTGTCTGTGTGGCTCTGTCTAAAACAGGGAAGTGTCTGTTTATGACACTGTGGGTATTTTCCTGTGTATGTCTGCGTGTATTTCCGAACGACCAATGTGTAGCTCTGTGTTGTGTGAATGCGAGTGTGGGTGACAGTAAAGGATGTGTGTGTCTGTGTGACTGCACTTTGTGGACTATCTCTGTGAGCCTGTCTGTCTATGTATGTCTACGTTTGTGTATATGCACATTTCCCATGTATATATGACTCTGTGGTCCTGAATCCACAGGCTGGCTGGCCTGACTCCCTCCCTGCAGAGGCTGCAGCCTGGGCGGGGCCAGGAGAGACTGCACTGAATCCCTCAGCCATTGACAGTCGTATTTACAGAGCCCCGAGTAGGACGTAATTGCTTCTATTAATCTTTCTCCGGTTGTTAATTGCTCACTTATCGGGTTGTGTATTATGCTGACTGTTGCTCTTAATTCGCCTCCATAGCTGCAGGTATTTGCTGCCTTATTAACTGTTAATCGGCGCGGCTAGAGATGGAGACTTAATTGGCCCCCAGAGCGGGACACAAACAGGCCAACTGGGCACTGCCAGGCTCTCAGCCTGTCCGTAGAATCCTTACTTGTGGAGCACAGGTGGCTACTAGGGAAGGAACTGGCTCACTGCCATCCGCCGGCAGACAGTAGTTCTGCAAACAGTGTCAGAGTGACAACGGCAGGGTATGGCCCCCAGGTAATTCCACCTCCTCCAGGAAGCCAACCAACCAATCAGAATCCAGCTTCTATACTCCCTCTTCATCACCAATAACCTTCCTCTACCCAGGACAGGAGCCAATCTCATTTATTTTAATTATCTGAACCTAACTGAGAACTAAGAGACCAACACAGAGTGGAACTGATTCTCCTCCTTTAACACCTGCTCTGCCTCCCCTCTGACCCTAGCAGTCAAGGCTGTTAAGGTTACAGAGACACCAGCAGAAAGGAGGGAGAGAAGGAGCTTCTGCCAGAGCAGGAAGGTAAAGTTAGACCTAGGAAGGACTTCCCAGCTTTTGAAGAGGCTATCTGGAACAATTAGAGTCCAAGTAAGAACAAGAACTTCCAGGAGATCTACTGCTCCATCCCAGCCACGCTAAAGGGGTACCTCGCAGCCTCTGCCCCAACAGAAAACTCACTTCCTCCATGGCACTGCTACAGAGCTGCAGCAGTGAGAGGGTTCTCCATACTGAGCCCTCCGCCCCAAATCACAGCAGAGGAGTCCCAGTTGTCCACAGTGGGGAACCTGAGGACCAGAAAGGGCAAAGGAGTGGTCCCAGGGTCCCCTAGTCCTCTCTGGTAAAGGCTCAGATATACGGCTCTTCAAGCAAAGTTTCTGACCTTAGCCTCCTGCTGGACCCTGCTCCATCCCAGACATCTCAGTCCTGGAGAGTACTTTCTCAGTCACCTTAGCTCTGGTTCTTAAGTCTCTCAACCTCCCTGCTGCCGTTTTGAGACAGAAATGCAAGGTTTCTGGAAACAGTTGGCCACTGAGAGAGACAAGGGTGTAAAGGTGTGTGTGGTAGTGGTGGTGATGGGGGGGTGGTGTCCATGTTTCTCACCAACCTGGCCTCCAGCCTCCAAGAAGGACAAACAGGAAAACTAATAGTCCTCATCCTGTGCCTCGAACCCAGTCTGCCCTGACATCTGGAAGCTCTTCCTGGTGTTTAGTTGTCATGACATGAGCTGCAAAGAAGTCAGTTTGCTTTGGCTGGGGCCTGAGAGGAGCTGGGCTCCATGGAGGGAGGCAGAGAGCTACCACTGAGTGGATACTGTATGCCAAGAGCAGCAAGAAGTGCATGTAAAAGTGGCATCCCATTGAACCCTCAAGTAACCTGATGAGTTAGGGATTAGTATCCCTATTCACAGAGAAGGAAACTGAGCCATAGAGAGGACAACTAAATTTGCCCAAGGCCACACAGACAAGAAAGGGCAGAACTGGGATTCCAACCAGGCCTGGCACTGCCCAGTGGGACTGGGTCTTTGGTCAAGGGTACCTGGACAGATTCATCCAAACAGCTCTATGAGGTGACTGGGGGGCCCGGGAACCGGTGGTCACTATTACAGTGCACCCACCCACCCCCAATCTGGGAACATTAATAAGCAAAACACTCACGCATGCGCGGCCCACGTGCCCATCAGGCGGGATGAGAGAGAAGCAAACGGAACTGTCCAGGGATACTTGCCCAAACAAGTTCCGGCTCCGCCTCCATGTTAATGACATGCAGATATATGTAAATTTGCACACGCAACCGCTCAAACCTTTGGGAGCAATGGGGTGACACTGGAGCGGTTGCTATGGAAACCCCAAAGCGACCCTCCCTCCCCCTACCGCACAAGCAAACGCGTAGGCACGTGCACAAAGACCCAGGGTTCCTCGCTCCAGAGCCCAGAGGATAACGGAGTCGCGGAGGGTGTGACCGGAAGGACCCTCCGAGACGGCGTCCTGCCCAGGGGAAGCTGAAGCCCGCAGAAAGTCGCGGGGAGAGCAGCGTCGACGGCCGCCTTCCATTAAACCGAGGGAAGTTAGCTGGCCCTTCGGGTCCCCTCATACGCCTACTCCGGCCAAGCACCGTCAGCCCCGCCCAGCGTTGCTTAGCAACCCTGAGCCCAGCAACCTCTGGTCACGCCCCCTAGCAACAGCTCGCCTAATCCGCGCTCCTGGCCTCCTGTGCCAAAAGAAAGGCAAGGGGCTTGTGGACTAGAGCCAAAAGGTGGGTGAAGGTCATGCTGTCCAGCCCCCAGCCTCGAAGCAGGCTGAGGATTTCGGGGCTCACCTATAGCCCTCTCTGCGGGGCGAGGTGCCAGAGGGCCGCATGATCACTCCCATTTACAGACGGGAAAACTGACGCTCCGAAAGGAAGTCCCAGTCCAGAGTACGGAGCTTTTTCTTCCCTGAGTGCTCGGGAAGGCAGCAAACGGTCTCCCGTCTCCCTGGGAGGAAGTCCTGGGCTTGGAGGGAGGGGGCGCATAGCCGTCCCCCAACTGCCCTGTGTTAAGAAAATGACCCAAGTTGCTGCCGACTTAAGAGTCAAGCCGCAGGTTGCAGGTAATTTGGGTAATTTGCATATAGCACTGAGGCCCTCACAAGGCCTTCGGAGCTTCCCCCCTCCCGGTTCACCTGTCCCGTCCCCCCTCTTTGTCCCACCCCCGGCACCCCACCCCACCCCCACACACGCCCCCAATCCCTACGGCTAAATTCCCACACTTCGTCCCGCCTCCAGCTTGACCTCCAGTCCTGCCAGCCCCGACCTCCATCCCAAGGCCTAGGGCCCCCTCTGCTGTCGGCCGCGGGTAGGGCAGCAGCACAGCTCATGGGGCAGAGAAGTGGGACTCCCCCAACGATTGCCCCATCTTCCCCAGCCCAGGGCGAGGCTGGTACGTGGGTAGACTTCAGAGAAGGGGTGGGAAGAGATACACCCCTTCAGGCCGGGGCAGGGGTGAACGGTGGGGTCCTGCCAGAAGTTCTCTCCTCCGAGCCAGGCCCTGCTTCTGGACCCTGGGTTAGGTAGCGAGGAGGCAGTTAGTTCCCATGGCAATGCCTAGACTCAGCTCTCCGGAGGTACACACACACTGAGATGCCTTACAACTGTAGCTGCGGTTAAGAGCTCACTCCAGGCCCCAGGCAAAACAGCACCATCCTGCCCTATAACACCAGCCTCCAACCCCATCCTGAATGTCCACCCCCCACCCCGCACCAGGCCAAGGCCCTTGGCTTTCTCCAGTATCAGTCCCCAGGAGCGGGCAAGAGGAACAGAGAGGAGACATCCTATTTGGACCTCCCAACTTCCTCAACAGAGACCCACACACAGACATATGGTCACAGGCATGCACACACACAGAGACCCTCAGACACACACAGAGATGCGTAGGGATTATGGCGGTAACCCCCACCTATCCAAAGGAAAAAGTCTTGGTAACTGAAAAATTTTAAATCCATTGCAACTTGATCTCCTTTTCCTCTCTAACAATCTCTAAGTGTCTATGCCCCTTCAAAAGCCTCGTTTTTCTCTCTCTCCCCAACCTAGTGCTTCCTTCTCTCCCATCACTTCTTCCACCCAGTTCAAAATACTTGCAAAATGCTTCCAGAGCCCACCATGGCAACAACTGAACCCTGGTGCACAGTGATGGTTAAGGACCTCAGACAAGCAGCTGGCAAGGCTGCCCCCTCCATCCCTAACACTTTAGCTCTGCTGTATCTGTGCACAGAAACTCCCAGACACACCCACCCCAACCCACACGTGGCCAGGCCCAGGGTCCCTCCCGTCCAGCCAACACATGCAGTCTCAACTTTGCCAAATTCTTTACTAAACCAAAAATCAACACAAAGCAAACTGCAGAACAGGAAATTCAAACAGCTGACCGTCCCCTTCCTCTGCCCCTGTTGCTCTTTCTAGAGCACCTTAGGGTTCAGCACTGGTTAGGGAATTAAAGCCCCTCTTTTGGTGGGTAATGAGGGTAAGGTCTCTCCAGGAAGGGGACACTCAGAGCCAGCTCCATCTGTAGACCCCAAAGAGGAGTCAAGGGCTGGGCCAGGGGACTCTGGAGCTGCAGGGGACCGGCAGAGGAGGCCAAGAATCCCAGGGGCTGCAGGAGGCTGGGCAGGAGGTCGGGGAATTTGCTCCTGGCCTAGGGACCTCAGTGAGGCTTGGAGCCGGTGGCTCATGGCCACCAGGGATTTGAGATGCTGGAGCAGGGCTTGGTGGGGACAGGAAGGCCTGTGGAGATGCTGGTCATGGCCAGCTGGTGAAGCTGAATAGGGATGCCAGGACTGGTACCAGCCTGGGTTTGGAGGCCGTTGCCCTCGCCCAGGACCCTGCCAGGTCTCAGGCTCTCCCCACAGTCTCCCCCTGCCTCTGGGAGGCCTCTGCCAAGCACAGATTCCCCTTGGGGCCAGGTTGCCTTTGCCCTGGCCCTGCTGCAGGGCACCCACCGGGGAAGGGGAGCCCTTCAGGGCTACGTCTGGCCCCCTGGCCTCTGGCTGGTAGTATCTCATCTCCACTTTTCTGTTGAAGGAGAGCATTTTGCGAACCTTCCCCCCCAAGGGGCTGGACTCTGCTGTGTCCAGAAGCCCTGCCTTGGGGAGCAGCACCGCCAGCAACAGGCTTGAGTGAGTGGCTTCCAGGCCTGGAGAAAGAGGGGGAAAGAGACCAAAGGCTTGGACGGAGAGAACTCATAGCCCCCAGAAGCTGCATTCTGGCTGTGGCAAGAGGTCTGGAGGTTAGACCCCAAGAAGAGCTTTCCAGTAGTGAGATGGGGCCCATGAGATGCTGGGAAAGTAAGTAGGAGGGTGTAAGATTTGCTCTCACAGTGTGTGAAAGGGTTCACTTGGCTGAGACTGGGGCATGGATGGTTTAATCTCAAGACTGTATGATTCAGTCTACCACACTGTCCCCAGGACAGGCAGCCCAGAAAGATCAAACACTACTCAGCAACAGGTACAGTCCACCCCTCGATACCCCCTCCAGCCCCCTCCCATGCTTTCCTGGATCCACGCCCTGGAGGCTATCCAGGCACAAAAGCCAAGCTTGGCCCAGGATAGCTGTGGTGAAAACATCTCTCCTTCCTCTTTTATTTAGGTCCTAATTTCAGCCAGTTGGTGGTCCTGCCTCTGTTCTGCTATGCTGGGGTCAAATGTGACTGGTTTCTCATCAAGGTGCCTGATTGGAGAGGCTGTATGTGTGGTGGTTGGGAGGCCAGTTTCTGCTACTGACTGGCTCTGTGACTCTGGACAAGTCACTTGCTTTCTCCCTACCTCAGTTTCCTCATCTATGAAGTGAAAAAATTAATAGCACCATCCTGAAGGGGTTATTTTGAGGACTAACTGAATTAATATAAGTAAAGCTTTCAGAATGTTTGTCTGGCACATAGTAAACAATATACAAGTCTGAGCTCTTCTTGTTTTTGTTCTCACATTTGCCCATCTCAGAAGTTCCCTTCTGAGATGTGCCTGCCTCCATGGAGACAGGGGTGACTGTGTCTACAACGCCTGTCTGGTCACCATGTGAGGGGAGGCAGGGTCTGGGATGGGCATCGGGCACTCACCTGGGCCTCCAAGAGGGCGCAGCCTGGAGGGCAGGGGCTGGAAGGCAGGCAGGGGCAGCAGGACCACCCCCACCTGTTCCACAGCTGCCAGGCCATGGCGCTGCTTGTCATTGAGGTAGGAATAGAGCAGGTGGCAATTCTGGGTGTCCCGAGAGCCCTGTGGGCACAGTCTGACCACGCAGACGTCCTGAGGTTGCAGGAAGGAGAGCAGATTTAGGAACAGTCATTCTTTGCTCCTGTGAACACCCCTGGTCTCATCTGAACCTCTGAGAACCCTGTGAGGAAGAGTGGCCCCATTTTCCCGAGGTGGAAACAGAGGGACTTGCCCAGGGTCACACAGTGAGTCTGCAGTCACAGTGGGAACTGGACCAGGATATCTTAAACCAGGCCTCTGCTCCAGAGCTGGAGCGAAAGAGCTCAGGGCTGGGGATATGGTGCTAGGAGGAGAGGTGGTGCCCAAGGGTGGGTGGTTACCTTGGCCTCGGCTGGGCAGATGCTGGCCAGAAAGTCCCAGACAGCACTGGGGGGGATGCAGCCTGCGGAGCGGATCACCTGGGGCAGGGCCTGGGGACAGGTAGGAGGCCAGTCAGCCTCCCAGCTTCCCACCCGCTTAAGGCAGACTCAGTACTGGCTACCCGGAAGCCACAGCCTGTGGCCAAGAGGATTGACAGGCAGTATATCAGGAGCCCCAGTGGCTGCTGGAAAGCCCTAACTACCCCTGGAGGCCTACAGCCTGTCCTGGCCAATCTCCTCCACTTCTCAGAAGCCCCTTACTCCCTCCTCTAACCCCCTACCCTCATCCAACACTTAGCTGATCATTCACTCACTCAACAATAACTCCTAAAACCCTTCTCTGGGCCAGGAGGCACCAGACCCTTTTCCTGGGTCCTTCCTGCTTAATGCCTTGGGTTATAGGGAGTCCTTTGCCCATGCGTCTCTGCAGGAGTGGGGCTGCATCTAGCCTAGCACAGGGCCAAGCACAGAGAGGGAGCCAATGACTTGTTTCAGAAGGAGTGAGTGGGTGAATGAATGAATGGGGGTGTGTGTAGCTGACTGGGCTGGTCAGTGTGCAAGGGAGTCTCTGGCAAGCAGGGCAGGAGTACCCGGATGAGCCGAAAGCTGTGCCCCGAGACCAGCTGGGCCTTGACCTGGAACCGCTTAATGGAGAACATGTCCAGAGACCCCTCCCAGGGCGGCTGGCTGGGCAGGGCTTTTGTGGACCCAGCAGGCATCTGGAGCCTAGAGGGAGGGGCAGAGAGAACAGGGCCAGGTGAACAGGTCACCAGGGCTTCCCCAGCAGCTCCTTAGTTTTCAGAGAAGGTCCTGTGTCCCCACTGTGGGTGCTGGAACACTGGTCCAAACATGGCCTTATGTGGTGGAGACCAGTAGGCAGGGATGATTAGTTCCATTGCACAGATGGGGAAACTGAGGCCCACACAAGAGGCAGGATTTGCCTAAGGCCATATGGAAAAACCCACCCTGTGTCTGCTGCCTCCCCCACCAACCCTGCCGGTTGCCCACCTCCTTGCCCACTGCCCCATACCTGTCCTTGGGCTCCGTGGGAGGCTTCTCCTTGGTTTGGGGCATCTCTGGAGAGGACATAGGGACTAGGCTTGGGGCTCTCTGGAAAGCATCATCCCCCATCCTCCTGGTGGCTATGAAGGAGGCTGGCTGCTCACACAAGGGCTTCCAGTCTGCAAAGCGGAGAGGCAGGAGCTAAAACGCGGGCCGGCAGCTAGGCTGAAGCCAGCCCAGGGCATTAGAAATGGAGTTTGAACCAGGTCCTTTTTGAGGTGACCTGGAACACGGGTACCCCCGCCCCACCACCTTCCCCCCAAGCCATGAATCCCTGTTGCCGCTGAACCCCACACTCAGCCCCGGCCTGCCCACCACCCCTGTGCCCCTCCTGTGTCTCCCTCCCACCCATGCAGATGCGGCAGCTGGGGTCTAGGAAGTGGTGCTCGTGCTGCTCCGTGGTGTCCTCGTGCTGCTCCGTGGTGCCCTTCGACGTGGCAGGCAGGGCCAGTGGGTCGCCGTCTATGGACACCATGGGTCCCTGGGAGGCAAAGGAGGAGAGAGGGGTGGGCTGGGAAGGCGGCTGCGGAGGTCAGCAGCCCTCCATGAGTAGGGGGCCCTCAGGGCTGTGGTTTTATTTTTCTAAATAATATATTCTTTAATTACAAAAGTATCGTGAACTTGTTACAGGAAATTTAGAAAATACAGAAAATTTGAAAATTAAAAAAAAAAAAAATCACCCCTTGTCCCACCACTCAGAAACAACTGTTGATATTCTGGGTATCCCTTTATAATAGCTTATCTATACACAGAGTTTTGGGGGTCCTTTTGTGGTTCATGTGTCCATGAACCACAGCAAAGGTATCTGCCATGTTATACCGTCCCTGTAGACACTGCACTGATGGGGTGGGCTGGAGTGTACGCATCACCTCTGCTGCTAGACAATCAGGTCGTTCCCAGGCTTTCACTGTAACAAATAACACTGAGGACATCCTTATGCTGAAAGTATTTTCCTAAACTTTCAATTATCTCCTTAGGACGAGTTCTCAGAAGCAGATGACAGAATTGGGGAGAATGAACGTTTTTAAGAACCCTGATGCCCAATGCCAAATCACCCTCTTTTCCTCATAATAGAAACAGCTTTAAACACACAACAAACATTGCTTCAGGAAGATTTGAAAAGATCTTGAAACTCTCACTCTTGCCTTAAAACCACCTCCAGAGCAGTGACAAGGCACAGGCTTTGGAGTCAGAGAGCCTGGGTTCCAGTCTCCCCCACTGCCAACTCAGTGACCTTGGGCAAACGGTTTCAGGTGCCTCACCCAGGAAACTGGCATCACCCATCTTGTAGGTTATATCGTGAGGTTTGAATGAGGCATTGTTTGTAAAAGTGGCACATAGTAGGTGTTCAATCGGAAGGAATGTTGCTATTCTGTGTTATCTTCCCCTCCCCTACTCTGCCGCCCCTTCTCTCTTCCCTCTCTCTCTGGCTCCTCCCCCTACATTTACATTCAATTTACTCAGGGAATACAGGTTGGTTTGGGTTGGGGAGCAGCCACGCCCTCTTAGGGCTCCTCTCCGCACAGCCAGGAGGTCTGGTTGTTGGCCTGGATACTGGTGAGGGAGAGCAGGGATTTTTGTCGGTCAAGGTCACTGCCATTTCCCCAGCAAACGTGGCTCAAGGGACCCTGCGCTCCCCCATCCTGGACACACAGCTGATTAGACCGGGGTGAACATCTGACCCACGGGACACCCAACCAAAGCCAGAGCAGCCTTCTCCTGAGAGTGACTGAAGTGAGCCAAGGGGGCGCTCTGATTGGCTGCAGGAGGCTGAGGGGATGGGTTCATTGATTCGAGGGCTGCTGAGCCGTCCTGTTGAGCCATGTGCAAGGAGGAGGAGCCAAGGGGGAGGAAGAAGCAGGATGGACAGGAGGATGGGGCAGATCCCCCACAAAAAAAAGGACACTCTGCACAGACTGCTCTGGACTCCAGGTGGTACCCTGCCAGAGCATCCCTAAGTTCTTCTGCTGAATAGAGCAAGTCTCTACTCCTTACATCCAAAAAGTCCCTGCCTCAAACAGTGTGTCCCTCCTGCTTCCCAACCTGGGATCTGGTCGGAATGCCTGAGCTCAGGGGGAACTGTGGAGATAGGACTCACTACTACTCACATGAGGTGCCCTGGGATTAGGCCACAAGGAGGGGGAGCAGCACTGAGAAGGTGCGGACAGGCCCGGCGCTGGCGTTTGTCTCACCCCACGCTCACCTAGACCCTGTGCGGCGACCATCATCCCCCTATTTACGATGAAGACCGTGGGCCTCAGCGTAGTCAGATGACTTGCCCAAGGCCACACAGCTGGTGAGGTGAGGGGTGGGATCCGAGGGCACAGGCCCTGCCTGGCACCACGTCAGGCTCCCACTTACCACCAGATCCTCCAGGGTCAGCATCTGGTCCATGTCCCGCAGGATCTCGACTTCCCCCTTGTGGGTCAGTTTGGAGGCCGGGAGGCTGCACGGCTCCTTCTGTAGCTGCTCAATCATCTCCAGGCTCTGAGGGGCGGGGCAGCCCCAGCTCAGCCAGGGTTGGAGGACTTTGGCCACCAAGAGCCCAAGTGCTCCCTCTCCTCCCTTGAGGCCCCTCCGCTGCGGCTCCCCTTCCGTGCCAGCCCTCTCCCTTCCTCCACGTCTCTGCTTCTGCCAGTCCCTCACCTGGAGACCCCCCACCATCTGCCTCGCCTCTCCATTTTCCACTCATTCACCCTCCAACTCAAACCCGGCCTCCCCCAGGAAGCCTTCTTGAACTTCGCCTTCTCGCATGAGTCAAATCTGCCCCTGACCGTATCCCACCCACCCTCTGCCTGGGGAAGAGTGTGGGGTAGTCGAAAGAGCACAGGCTCTAGAGCACCAGCTGTAATTAATAAAGACCCACAAGATGGTATGGCCCTGGGCAAGCCCTTCATTGCTCTAAGCCTTAGTTGATCTGTTCTCTAGAAATGAAATTAAGAGCATCATATTAAACAGCTTATGTTGAGTGCTTAGCCTGGAGCCTGGCTCATAGTAAATGCTACTTGTGATTCTTATTGTTGATCAGTGTCATCCTATCTGAAACGATTCCTGAAAGCCTGTCTCTTCCTTTCTAACAACCCCTGGAGGACAGAAGCCGTGTCCTCCCAGCAGGGTTGGCTTCGTGGGCATGGGCTCCATGCGGTAGCCTAGGGCCCTGCGCCTAGAA
Organism: Balaenoptera physalus; assembly: GCF_965194825.1. NCBI lineage: Eukaryota > Metazoa > Chordata > Mammalia > Artiodactyla > Balaenopteridae > Balaenoptera > Balaenoptera physalus. The sequence continues at coordinate 171,105,675 of NC_138882.1, read as the reverse complement.
GGGCCCCATGCTAAATACTGCCGTCATCTTGAAATTCTTTTTTTTTTTTTTCTTGGCCGCGCGGCCGCTGCCGGCATGCGAGATCTTAGTTCCCCGACCAGGAATCGAACAAGTGCCCCCTGCAGTGGAAGCACAGAGTCTTAACCACTGGACCGCCAGGGAAGTCCCTGAAATTCTTAATCGTTGAACAAAGCACCCGCATTTTCATTCTGCACTGGCTCCACAATTTACATAGCTGGTCCTGGTTGCCCACAGTGCCCGGACAGAAGCTCAGAGTGGACAGATGCTCCTAATGGATTCCAGTTATTAATTCTAACCAGCCCAGTGTCTGTCAGAACAAGGGCATTAGAGCCCCAGCCCATCCCACGGGCCCTGCTCCCTCGATCAGTCCCTCCCTTTCTCACTGGGGCACCAACAAACATTATGCAAGCATCTCCTGAAGCTGGCTCAGTGCCCACACCTTCCCTGCCCCTGTGCAGTTCCCTGGAGGGAGAGACCCACGGACGCAGGGTGTATGGGGGTGTATCTGTGAACTGCTGGAGGCTGTGGGGTTCCTCACTCCACCTGGGGCACTAGGAAGACTTCCAGCCTTTTCTGGAACTTCTGGGACTGGGACTGGAGCAGGGGCATCACACTGGGTCTGTGCCCCATGGATGGCGGATGACAGTCCTGGATTCCAGACTCTGGGCCAACATCCCCAGTCCCCCCACCCACTAGCCCAGCTCCATAGACAAGCAAGTGGAAGACGACACCCCTGGGGGTGTCACCTCTCTACTGAGCTCTCCATCTCCAATCCCCTTCATTTCTGCCCCTTTTCCCTTTTTTTTGGTGGGGAGAGTCTCTCTGACTCTCTCCCTGTCTGCCTGATCTTCCTGTTCCCTCGTTTCTGTTTCTGTCTGTCCTGTGCTCCCCTGTCTCATCACCTTCCTCCTCACTCTTTGTCTCTGTCTCTCCCGCTCCATCCTCGGGCCTCCCCCTCCCCAAACCCCTTCTCCATGTCCTGACTTGACCCAACAGCTCACCCTCTTCTCCTCCTGGTCCCGCCAGCGGGCCAGCTCTTGGGGGGCCAGCTGGACCGAGCTCATCCGCACCAGGCCGTGGGGGCTGACGTCTCCGTGAACCACTTTGAGAAACAGGTCCTGCAAGGGCAGGGGCTGCACCACACTGCTTGGAGAGCCCCACACAACATCCTGCTGGGGCTTCCCACCTCTGAGGGGGACCCAGCCCAGCCCAGAGCCCCACTCACCGGGTTCCTGGGGTCCCGCAGGTTGAACAGCAGGCTGCGGTACTTGTTCTTGTAGCGGCCGTTGGTGGCTTTTGTCAGGTCGAAGAGGGCTGCCTCGATGCCAGCAGCGATGCCCTCCACGGCCTCCTCACTCAGCACCAGGTCTGGGCGCTCCTGAAGGCTGTGGGGTACAAGGGCAGGGCCAGGGCGCCGAGCCCGAGAGGGAGACATGGGTGGAGAGCAGGGTCTGGGCCAACTCTGGTTTCTATTCTGAACATTTTCCTACATGAACCCATTTATTCTCCCCCCAACTCCGTGAAGAAGAGGTATTATCATTCTCCATTTACAGATGGGGTGACTGAGGCTCACAGAAGATAAGGGGCTTGCCTGAGGCCACAGGATGAGTAGAAAAGTAAGATCAGATTGCTCAGCCCCTGCTCTATCCCTGGCCAGTGAACTGGGGTATGGAGGGAGGGGAGGAAGCCTGGTGGGGGGGAGGGTAAGGCATTGGTCAGGGGAGGGGATGGAGCCCTGGCCCTGGATGTAACCCTGAATCTGCTACTGACTTGCTGTGTGACCTTTGCAAAATCCTGTTCTCTCTGGGCCTTGGTCTCACCATTAGTAAAATGACAGCTCTGTGCTCAGATCTCTGAGATAGTCCCAACACAGAGTCTCACTGTGTCTGAAAGCATTTGCTGTGGGCGACGTCCACGAGGACCTGAGCAGACACTGAGAGCTACAGTGGCTTAATGAGAAAGCACAACCCTGAAGCCAGGGAGACCCAGGTTCACATGTGTGGGCAAATGACCTCACAGGACAAAATGGGGTAGTCATACACACAGAAGCCCTTAGAACACGGCACAGCCTTGGGAGGTGGTGTGTGTGAGGGCAGCCCTTCAGGATGTCCTGGATGTCAGGGAACGCGGAACAAGGCCTTACCGACTACACAGCGCCTCCTGCATGGCACGGACCACAGTGCCCCGTACCCCGATATCCAGGGGGAGCTTCTCCTGTTGGGGCTGAAGCTGAGCTGTGGGGAAACAGAGTCACTGGCGCCCGGTGGATGCTCAGGGGCAAGGGGAGGGGGTGACTCAATGCTGAGGGGCTTAGGCAGGCAGGGGAGGGGTCCCACCCTCAGGGACCCAGGGCGTCTAGGAGGTCTGTCTGGGAGCCGAGGCCAGGCAGCCAGCGGTCCCCACCCCTTTGGGGAAGGACTACAGGCTGATTGGGGGTGGGAGAGGAGAGGAGCCTTAGCAGGGGCTGGGGCCCGGAGCTGGCCGGGAGCCCCCTGCGCGCTCAGCAGTCCCTAGAAGACAGACGGCTGCCGCGGGGCACCCTCCACGGCCCCTCACCTGAGTCCTGTCCCCGCACTTGCTCACCAGGCTCCTCCTCTTCAGCCTCCACTGGGCCACACTGTAGGGGAGGGGTGAGGAACCGAGGCCTTGTCCCTGGGTGCAGCCTCCCAGCCCCAGGGGGACCCTGCTTCCCCAGTCGCCTCCCCAGCCCCACATTCCCCCTACCCCTGCTCCAGGGAGGGATGCCGTGTGGCCAGGGCAGAAGCACTCACCCCCGGACACTCAGCACCAGCCTCCTGAACGGGAACCCCCTCCTGCAACAGAATGAGGATGTGGAGCCCCTGGGCGGAAAGGAATGACTCCTCGGATGGTGGACGGGGTCAGAGAGGCCACCAGAGCCCCATGCTGTCCCCCCGAGGGAGGTGGCTAGAGGATCTTGGGATGGCAGGACATGAGGGGCGGCCAGGAACAAAGGTCAACAACTGCTCTCTCCCCAAATGCATGGAGGCCCAGCCCCTCCCTTCCTCCTCTGCTCCGGTCAAGCTCCTGAACTCAGCAGTGCAGGAGAAGGAACGAACAGACCACCGCCCGGGGGCGGCCAGCCAGCAGAGGTCTAACCCCGCCTCTGGCTATTACGTTCTGTGTGACCATGTGCAAGTCACGGCGTCTCTCTGGGCTGCAGCACCATCTCTGTGAATCAGGTGTGCATGCGCCTCTCCCAACAGGATAAAGAGACATGTCAGCGTAAAGAACATCTTCTGTACCTGGCACCCCGCGGGGCCCTGGGCCATGCGCCTTTCCTTCCTTCTGGGCCTCTGGGCAAGTGAGGCTGAGTTGACCTCCATCATGTCCTCCAGAACCTCCAGCTTTGGAGGCAGCAGCCCCCCTGCCTGGCCGTAGCTGATGGCCCCCAGGAGGTGGATCACTGCCCCAGAACCAACCTGCCAGGGGAGAAGAGCCCTTCAGAGCACTAGCCTCACCTGCAATTGTTTCCTGTCCTCGTTCTTCCCCGCTGAACTGTAAGCTCCATGAGGACAGGGAGCATGTACTTCTTAGCCCCCACTGTATTCCCAATGCCCAGAAAAGGCTGGCACAGAGGAGGGCTCTATAAGTGTTTGCTGACTGCCTGGCCTCCATCCTAGGAGAGGAACCTGTCTTCATTCCCATCCTCTCGGCTTCCCCTCTCACTCCCAGCCACGTTCAGAGTTACCTGGACCCTGTACTGAGACCCTTCTCACCCTTCTGACCAGAGATGCATCTTACCAGGGAGCCATATCCTGTTCTGAGCCCACCTTCTCTTTCTCAAAGCTCTGTCATGCCCCTTTTTCCAGGGTCACTGACTTGCCTTTTGCCCCTGCAACAGCCACGTGGTGAACACGTCCACCACCCCCTCTGAAAGCCACAGCCATGCGGTGAACACGTCCACCACCCCCTCTGAAAGCCACAGCCACGCGGTGAACACGTCCACCACCCCCTCTGAAAGCCTGCTGATCACCCCTCTATTGCCCCTGAGAGGAAGCCCTTCATGACCATTTCAGGATGCAGAGTGGTTCTGGGTCTTCTAATGAGATACAGAATCTCTCTTGCTCCCCTTTTTGCATTGGCTGCCAGGAAGCTTAGTATTAACTTTAAGCCTAGACGTTGTACCTTCCCAGGATTGGGTGCGGGGGGGTGTTGTAACAAGATTTCCCCTTCTCCTTCCCCTTTTCTTGCTTTCTTTAGACTTTAACCCATTTGAGTATGTTTTGATTCTTTTAATTTATTACAAACCACAGGGAATTGTTTTGAAAGTAGATGGGTCTAAAAACTAATCTTTGAATGAATGATCATGAATGGTCAGGTTCCAAGGTTTGGGGGAAAATAGAGGTCTGAGATTCACATCATAGGAAGTGGGGAGTACTAGGAAGCTCCGGAGGAGGGCAGGCTAGGGCAGGGGGCTGGGATTGTCTCTGGGGAGGACCCCTCCCACCCCACCACACCTCAGGAGAGAGAGGAAAAACAGCAGTAATAAAAAGGAAGAACCTACGTAACACACATGCTTCACCCCATGGGCCGTTTTCATTGCCTCCTTGGAGAGAAAGAGGATACAGACATTAGAATTCAGAGGACCCAGTGACCCCACTGCAGGGAATTCACAAGAAAATACACACAAAGGTGAAAGATGTACATTCAGTGTTCACTGGGTTGGCATTTACGACAACAACAAAAACGTTGGGTACAATCCAGTGTCCATCAAAAGGGTAATGGTTAATAAACGGTGACATATCATACTATGGATTCTAAGTGGCCATTAAAAAGAGTGAGTAGTAATAAAAAACTACCGTTCATCAAGGGCTTATAAAGCAGCTGACCCTGGAGGAAGCATGTCATACATGATCTTATTAAGGTCTCAGAACAACACTATGAACTATGTACTATTTCCATCCCCATTTTACAGATGAGGAAACTGAGGCTCAGAGAGGCTCTGAAAAGTCCCATAGCTACTAAGTGACAGAGCTAGGATTAGAACCTAGTTCTGTCTGACTCCGAAGCCCAGGCATTTAACTGCTGGGCTATGTGGAGAGCACTGACAGATATGGTAAGGTTCATGGAAAGATGGCAAGCTGTATTGTTTGGAGAAAAAGAAAAAAATAGGTTATGGAGCAGTATGTGTTGCATAAGCCTATTTATGTAAATATATATTTATAGATGCATAATAGAAGTTATCTCTGGGGAACGAAATTCCAGGGGGATTTTCACTTTCTACTTGTAGACACGGGTATTTATGTTACTCAGAATGAGCATGTGTCTCTTTTATAAGCACAAACATACTTTTTAAACTAAAAGACAAGTTCAGAACAATGTGTGTAGTGTGCTACCATTTGCTTTAAAAAGAGAAAGATTTTTTCATTGTATTTGCTTGAATCAGCATGAAATATCTCTGGAAGTATTCACAAGAACCTGATAACAGAGGCTTCCAATAGGAAAGGGACTGGGAGTTGGGAAGGAGACTTTTCACTTTTTTTTTTTTTTTTTTTTTTTAACCATGGGAATGAATCAGCCTTTCAAAAAAGTAAATTGAGATGGGGGGGAGGGGGTGGCAGAGAGAAAACAGGGGACATCTGGGAAGGAAAACAGGAAAGAGATTAAGAATGGTCCTTCACAGTTTAAAACCTTTTGACTGGCCCCTGTTCTCAGGGGTCCACATACCAGAGTTTTGAGGCTCCAAAACAATAGGCAGCAGAATCAGACCAGCAAAGACTTTAGATACTGGACTTAGCAGACAAGACTACAACATATGTATGTATGATATGTTTAAAGAAATAAAAGGCAATGTCGAACATATGAGTGAAGGGCAAAAATATGTATTAAAAATATTATATATATATATATAAAATCTGAAGGGCAGATTTGGTTGGGGACAAAACACGACTTCTGGAAATAAAAATACAATAATAATAACTATTAAAATTTAAAAGTCAGTATATAGGTTTAATAGCATATTAGACACAGCTGAAATAAGCTAGTGAACTAGAAGATAGACTTAAAGAAATTATCCAAAATATTCACAGCACAGAGACCGTGAAACACAATCAAAGAGACACAAAGGCTAGAGCGAAAGGACTAATATCACTCTGGAACTAAAGTTCCAGAAGGAGAGAGGAGAGAATTGAGCAGAGGGAGTATTTGAAGATAGACGGCTAAGAATTTTCTGGACTTGATAAAGGACGACAATTTACAGATTCAAAAAGCTCAGTGAATTTCAAAAAGTTTAAGTAAAAGTAAATCCACACCTAGACACATCATAGTGAAACTGTTCCACACCAATGATAAGGAGATCCTGGGCTTCCCTGGTGGCGCAGTGGTTAAGAATCCGCCTGCCAATTCAGGGGATACTGGTTCGAACCCTGGTCTGGGAAGATCCCACATGCTGCAGAGCAACTAAGCCCGTGTGCCACAACTACTGAGCCTGCGCTCTATAGCCCGCGAGCCACAACTACTGAAGGCCGTAAGCCACAACTACTGAAGCCTGCACACCTAGAGCCCATGCTCCGCAACAAGAGAAGCCACTGCAATGAGAAGCCCACGCACTGCAACGAAGAATAGCCCCCGCTCACCACAACTAGAGGAAGCCCTCACGCAGCAACGAAGACCCAACACAGCCAAAAATAATAAATAAAATAAATAAATTTATTTTTTTAAAAAAAAGGAGATCCTAAAAGCATTGAGAGAGGGGGAAAAATTCTACACTTTAATAGCACTGAAAATGTGCTACCACTGTTCTGAATGCTTTCCTTGTTAGTTCACTTAATCCTCATCACAACCCTGTGAGTTAGGTACTGGTACCATTATTGCCCCCATTTTACAGAAGAGGAAACTGGAGCACAGAGAGGTTAAGCAGCTTGCCCAGTGTCATACAGCTAGTAAACCAAAGATCTAAGATTTAAATCCTGGCAGTCTGATTCCAGAGGCCACACCTTTAACCACTAACGCTATAATGCCTGCCTCTCACAAAAAGACACTCTACCTACAAAGGAATGGTAGTTAGACTAACAGCTAACTTGTCAATAGTAATATGGAAGCAAAACATAATAGAATAATATTTTCAATATGCTTAAAGAAAATATCAATTGTGTACCCACACAAAATATTTTTTGAGAATGAAGATAAAATAAATATATTATAACATTTAAAAAACAGAAATAGACTCACAGACATAGAAAATAAAGTTACGGTTACCAAAGGGGATAGCGGGGGTGGGGAAGGATAAATTAGGAGTTTGGGATTTACATATACCCACTACTATATATAAAATAGATAAACAATAAGTACCTACTGGGTAACTCAGGGAACTATATTCAATATCTTGTAATAACCTATAATGGAAAATAATCTGAAAAAGAACAGATTCAGTGAACTGAATCACTTTGCTGTACACCTGAAATACTGTAAATTATACTTCAATTTTAAAAATGGTTTAAAATAAAAAATAAAGATATCACAGAGAAAACCAAGAGAGTTATTGTTTTTCTTGATAATTTTATTTTTCTCAATAAACAAAATGTTAAAGGATGAACTTGAGGCAGAAGGAAGGAAAAATGATCCCAGATATAAAAGCTGAGATGTAGAGAGGAATTCTGAGCAAAGAAAATGATAACTATGTTGTTAAATCTAAACGAACACTGATAATATGAAACTATAATATTTGTGTAATTTGTGGGATTAAAAAAATAACTTAGGACCAACTTTCTAGATAACAACAGCACATAAATTGGGAAGGTGCATGCTTGGAACTAAAGCATTCCCAGATCATCATATTACTTCAGAGGAAGATAAAGACAGTAACTTCCTTTATACTTTGATAGGTACAAAATAAGACAGTAGGAATAGAGTCAAATAAATCAGTAACTACAACAAATGTAAATGGACAAATATTTCAGATTAATGCAAAAATTATCAGAACTTTAAAAAAAGAAAATCCAATTATAAGACACTTATAAAACCTATTTCTGAAACACAACAATGCAAAAAGGTTAAGAGAAAAAAATGGAGTAATATGTGAGTGGACAAATACTAACCAAAATAAAGTTTTGTAGCTACACTAGTCTCAGACAAAACAGACTTTAAGGCAAAAAATAATTAGAGTCAAAGACCTCATTACATAATGATTAGCAGTTTCACCAGAAAGCTAACAACTCTAAATGTATAAGCGTCTAATAACATAATCTCAAAAAACATAAAGTAAAAATTGACAAAGCTATGAGGAAAAAGACAAAACCACCACTATAGCATGAAATTTTAATGTATTTCTCTAACTATTGCTAAATCTAGCTGACAAAATAATCAGTAAGGATAAAAAAAATTGAATGAAAACAATGAAGAAGCTTAATCTGTGTACATATATAGAACACTTAATATACACATTCTTTTCAAGTATACATGTAACATACATGAAAATTAAGCACAACCTGAGCCATAAAGCAAATCTCAACAAATTTCAAAAGACTAGTATTTTTTAGACCAATGCTGACCAATTAATTACAAATGTAAGCCATAGGTGTATCTTTAAGTTTTCTAGTAGCCACATTAAGAAAAGGTAAAAAGAAACAAGTGAAATTCATTTTATATTTTACTTACCTCAAAATATCCAAATATTATCATTTTAACATGTAATCAATAAAAAACATTATTAATGAAATTTTAATTTCTTTTTTTCAGTGACTAAGTCACTGAAATCCAGTATGTATTTTACACTTACAGTACATCTCAATTTGGACTGGCCAGCTTTCTTTTTTTTTGGCCACGCCACGCAGCATGTGGGATCTTAGTTCCCAGGGATTGAACCCACGCCCCCTGCATTAGAAGCACAGCGTCTTAACCACTGGACCACTAGGGAAGTCCCCTGGCCAACTTTCAAGTACTCAGTAGACACAAGTGGCTAGTGGCTACCACATCAGACGACTCAGATAAAGATCACTTTCTCAGACCACAATATGATTAAGTTAAAAAGCAATAACAAAAAGAAAAACATAGAGAAAGAGAGAGAGAAAGAAAGTAAAGAAAGAAACTCATATGAATGGAAATTAAGAAATACACTTCTAAATAACACATAAGCCAGGGACTTCTCTGGTGATCCAGTGGTAAAGGGTCCACCTTCCAATGCAGGGGACGTGGGTTTGATCCTTGGTCGGGGAACTAAGATCCCACAGCCGAGGGGCAACTAAGCCCACGTGCCACAACTACTGAGCTTGCGCACCTCAACTAGGGAGAAGCCCATGTGCCACAAGGAAAGATCCTGCATGCCTCAACGAAGATCCCATGTGCCGAAACTAAGACCCGATGCAGCCAAAAAATGAATTAAATAAATATATATAAAATAAATAAATAACACATAGGCCAAAGAAAAAATTGTAATAAAAGTTATGAAATACTGAGAATTGAATGATAATAAGAAAGACATATATTAGAGTGTGTGGATGGAGCTAACATCATCATTAGAGGTTCCTTTATAACTTTAAATGACTATTAGAAAGGAAAAAGATAGAAAATTAATGAACTAAGCATCGTTCTTAAAATATTATAAAAATAAGAGAATAAATGGAAAGAACGATGATACTGAAAACAAACATATAATGGAGAGGATCAACAAAACCAAAAATCAGGTCTTTGAAAAGACTATAGAAACAAACAATTCTCTGCCAAGATTAAGGAAAAGAGGGAAGGGACAACAAGACAATATTTAGAATGAGTAATCATGAGTGCACAGATATTAAAAAGATAAGAGGCTATTGTGCAATACTTTATGCCAACATGCAAGTAGATCTGAAAACTCAGATTAAATGGATACATTTCTAGAAAAATGTAACTTACCAAAATTGACTCAAGGAAAAAATTTTTTTAAACTGAATAAACCTATAAGCATAGAATTAATTGAATCAGTAGGGAAGGAATCATCTTCCCTAAAGAAAACACCAGTCCAGACTTCTTTTTTTAAACCAGTGATGCTACCGAAATGTTCAAAGAACAAATAATTCCAACTTTATACAAATTACTGCAGCAAATGGAAAAAGGGAAAACACTCTACAATTCATTCTATGAGGCTGCAAAACCGAATACTAAAACCTCACAAGGACACTATAAGAATAAATCATTTCAGGCCAGTTAACTCATCAATAGAAATACAAAATTTCCAAACCAAATATTATCAACATGAATTCAGAAAACATAAAAAAGATATAACATGATCAATTTTGGGTTTATTCCAGAAATGCAAGATTGACTTAACATTTAAAAAACCCAACTCATTAAATTAATATTAGTAAGAGAATAAAAGTCATATTATATCAAAAATGCAGAAAATACACTTCTTAAAATGTACTGTCCATTCAGAATAACAAGGAAATCAGGAATAGAAGGGAGCTTCCTTAACTTGATAAAGTATCTATATAAAAACACAGCAAACATCACACTCATGCTGAAATGATGACCACATTCCCTTTGAAATCCAGAACAAGACAAAGTTCCCTGTTGTTACCCTATTACTACTTCTATTCAATATTATACTAAAGGTCTTAGCTAGCACAGTAAGGAAAGGGGGTGGGGGAGATGTAAGAATTGGAAAGGAAATAACAAAACTCTCATTATTTGCAGGTTATATGACTATCTACATAGAAAACAAAAAAAAATCCTAATAGGTAAATTATATAAATTAATAAAAGATTTCTGCAAAATCAATTGCATGTTATACGCCATCAATAGTTAGAAACCGCAATTTTTAAAAGTTACCATTTTATAATACATAAAAACATAAAGAAATAAAATCAGACATTATGTGCTTTCTGATGGAAAGACCACACCACCACCTAAAAAGTAGTCGGCCCCAAAACTTTGAATCCAAATCTAATTAAAGCTCCAGGTTTAACCACAAGTTCACAGAAAATACAGAAGACAGAGGAACAGGTTTCACTATACCACAGCAATGCAATAAGCTACGGGACAAACCTAGTTTCTTCAAAAATTACTGCAAGAGACCTACTAGAGAATGGACTTGAGGATATGGGGAGGGGGTGGGGTGAGATGTGACAGGGTAAGAGAGTGTCATGGACATATATACACTACCAAATGTAAAATAGATAGCTAGTGGGAAGCAGCCACATAGCACAGGGAGATCAGCTTGGTGCTTTGTGACCACCTAGAGGGGTGGGATGGGGAGGGTGGGAGGGAGGGAGATGCAAGAGGGAAGAGATATGGGAACATATTGTATGTGTATAACTGATTCAAAAAAAAAAAAAATTACTGCAAGAAAAACAAGATTGGAAACAGACCTATACGTTAAAAGAGGCTTACAAGCATATCAACCAACTGCAATATGTAGATTTTACTTAGATCCTGACTTTAAAAAGACAAAGTATAAAAATAAATTATCATCTTTATGAAACTATTGGAAATTTGGATATTAAACAAATATTTGATACTGAGGAATTATGGTCAACCTTTAGAGAAAATAATGCGTGGTTGCTAGAGTTGGGTGATGAGTACAAGAGATTTCATTCCAGGGGCCGGTCATTTTTTTCTGTAAAGAGCCAGAGAGAAAATATTTTAGGCTTGCTGGCTATACGGTCTCCATTGCAATCACTCAACTCTGCCACTGTGGTAGGAAATCAGCCATGGACAATATGTTAACAAATAGTTGTGCCTGTGCTCCGATAAAACTGTATTTACTAAGCCAGCTGAGGTGACCAAAGCGTGGGTGATAACTTGCCAACCCCTGCTTAAAATTCAATCTACTTTTACATATATTTGAAATTTTCCATAACAAAAAGTTATACATAGATATAGTATTTAGGAATAAATCTGAAAAAGATATGCAAGACTTTTATGGAGAATGTATAAAACTTTATTGAAAAACAATAAAGATGATCAAAATAAATGGAGGAATATACTATGTTCATGGATTGGAAGACTCAATATTGTAAAAATGTTAGTTCTGCACAGGTTTTTTCAAGTGTGGAAATTGACAAGCTGATTGTAATATTTATGTGAAGGAGAAAAAAAAAGTTAAGAGTAAAGATCCTCCTGAAAATAACAAAATTGGGAGACTTTTCTTGCTATATATCAAGAATTATTAATAATTATTATAATTAATATAAAATATATGCATAAGGAAAGAAATTTTAAACAAGATGAGCATAGGGAGAACAAAACCAATCCCACATATATGGAGACTTGACTTATGACAGGGCTGGCATTGCATATAACTGGAGAAGGACAGAATTTTCAGTAAATGGTGTTGAAACAATTGGGTATCCATATAAAAAAGTGATATACTCCATATCACTCACAAAAATCAATTCCAGGCAGATTATAGACCTAAGTGTGAAAGGAAACACAACACTACATAGAAGAACATCTTCATGACCTTGAGATAGGGAAGAAATTCCTTAAAAAGATTATACATATTAGGGTACATTAAAATTAAGAATTTCTCCAGCAATTCTACCTCTTTTTAATTCCAATTCAATTCAACTTCCACTTCTGGGTAGACACAAAAGAACTGAAAGCAGGGACTTGAATATTTGTATACCAATGTTCATAGCAGCATTATTTACAATGGCTAAAAGGTTGGAAATAACCTAAATGTCCATCAACAGTTGAATGGATAAACAATATGTGGTAAAGGCATACAATGGAATGTTATGCATCCTTAAAAAGGAATGAAATTCTGATGCATGCTACAACATGGACCTTGGAGACATTATGCTAAGTGAAATAAGTCAGTCACAAAAGGACAAATATTGTACAATTTCAATTATGTGAGGTACCAAGAATAGTGAAATTCATAGAAACAGAAAGTAGAATAGTGGTTATCAAAGGCTGGGGGAAGGGGAGAATGGGGAATTATTGCTTAATGGGTACAGAATTTCAATTTGGGAAGATGAAAAAGTTCTGGAGATGGATGGTGGTGATGACTGCACAACAATGTGAATGTACTTAATGCCACTGAACTGTACACTTAAACATGGTTTAAAAGGTATATTTTGTGATGTATATTTTACCACAATAAAACAATTTTTAATAATTAAGAATTTCTACCCATCAACAGACACCATAAGGAAAGCAAAATATGAACCACAATTTGGGAGAATATATTTGCAAAACATATAACTGACAAAGGAAGAGTATCTAGAATACATAAAGAACTCCTACAGATCAGTAAGGAAAAGTTAAAACCAAAAAAATTGTTTTGGCAAGACTTGACTTAACCAGAAATGACCAGAATGCATGCAAAGATTCTTCTTAGTAATAGGGAAATGAAAATTAAAACAACATTGAGACGCCATAGCATATCCCTATTTTGGCAAAAATTGAAGTCTGATAATATCAAGTGTTGGTAAAGATGTGGAGCTACTGGAATTTTGCACTGCTGGTGGGAGTACAAACTATTTTCAACCATTTTAGAAAACATCTGGCACTGTTTAAGTAAAGTTGAATATGTGTATACCCTATAACCCAGCAATTCCACTCCCAGGAATATTCCACGGAGCCACTCTTGCCCATATGTACCAAGAAACATACAAAACTGTTCATCATAGCACCACCATATGTAATAGCAAAAAACTGCAAACAACCCAAATGTCCACGTGGAGTCAAGGAATAAATAAATTGTGGTATATTCGTGCAATAGGATACTTACTGCCAATACCTAGGATATGTGTGATCTTGGGAAAGTTACTTAACCTCTCTGTGCCTCAGTTTTCTCATCAGTAAAATGGGGATAATACAAGTATCAACCTCATAGTGTTAATGCAAGGATCATTATCATTATTCAAGACTCTTAGAACAGTGCCTGGAACTCAGCAAGCTCTCTCTATAAACTCTGATGTTGTTAAGATTCCTTGGCTCCTGCCCCTGAGAAAGTCCCTCCCGATACCTGACCAGACTTCAGTCTCTCCATTTCCCTTTAAGCAATGTTGTCCTCGCTGATCTTTCCCACCTTCCTCCTCCCCTCTTGACCTTACCCCACCTACTACTCTGCTCCTGCAATGCTCCAAGCTGCTTCCTGTCTCTGTACTTTTGCATGTGCTCTGTGCTCTTCCTAGTATGCCCTTCCTACCTTCTCTGCCTGCTGCACACCCACTACCTTTGCCCAGATGCAGCTCCCACAGCCCCCTCCTGTGCCCTACCCTACCTCCAAGGCCTCCCACCCACCCCTCCCTAGGGAAGACTCAATTGCTCTCTGGGTATCCAGAATCTGCTAGGTGTCAATCTGAATCTCAACTCTGGTTACTTGTTTGTCTCCCCACACTGGACTTTGAGATCCTGGAAGAACACCCCGTGTTTGCTGAACAAATAAAGCCCCATAAAAATCTAAATCCCTTAGCCAGGCCTTTAGCATCCTGGCTCAGTGCACAGAGTGGAATTGAACAGGCACTTACTTACTGTGTGACCTTGAGTGAGTCACTTAGCTTCTCGGAATCCCAGTTTTCTTAATCAGCAAAACAAGGGTATTAACACTGACTTTTCATGCTTTTGTGAGGATTAAACATGAGATGATGACCTACGTGAAGCTCCTGGTATACAGTAAGCACTTAAAGAGCTATTCTTAGGCTGTCCATCTGCTGGAGACACGCTCCTCCCTCACACAACTCCTGATGCTTCGTAGCTGCAGACGGGGTACCTGAGTGTGGGAGCCTAGGTGGGGCCGGAGGAGCTGTGTGCCTCCCGAGCTGTGACAGGCAGAACAGGGGACACTGCCAGAGCTGCCCTCCCCATGTCCCCTGCTATCCCATCCACTGAGTGGCTCCAGACCTAACTGACCACCGTGGGGATCAAATAGAGAAGAAAATGGCGCTTCAACCAACTTCCCCACCCCCCTCTAAGAGTCTCTATCTCAAACCAAAAGAACACAACACAGCCAGCCTCTCATACCAGATTCCCAGCAGTTCTGGGGCCCAGCTGATACCCACATTTCATAGAGGAGGCAACTAAGATTCAGAGAAGAGACATCTCTCGTCTAAAGTCACTCCGTTGTAAGAAGCAAAGCCTGACCTTGAACCTGTCTATCTGCCCCTGACACGAGCCAAGCTGCCTCCAGGAGAAGGTGCCAGGGCCCTCAAAGGGGATGCAGACCAGCTGGGCACTATGCCCACGCTTGCCCACGCCCCACTCAGCCCTGTCCTCAACCACCTGCCCGTCCCTGTCACAGCCCAGCCTCAATTCTTCTCCTGCAGCTGGCACCAGTTGCCATGGCAACGGGTTGTTTGGGAAGCTGTGGGATGATGGGCTGTGCCGCAGAGTCAAGGATGGGGCCTGGAGGAGAGAGCAGATGTGGGCTGCTTCCAGTCAAGGTGGGCAGGAACCTGGCTCCACCACCAAGCTCAAACACCCCCTCAAAACACTGCAGACCCAGGAATTCCAATTCCGGGCATCTGGCCCAAATAAATAATCTGAAATGGGGAGAAGCCAGATGCACAGCGGTGTTCACCCCGGCAGTCCTTAAAGCAGGACAAAATTGTATACATCAATAACAGGTAACATTTTTTAGTTTTTTCTTATACCAGGCACTATGCTAAATACTGAACACACATATGTGTCATGTCATTTGCTCCTCACACCGCCCTATGAGGTAAGTACTTTTAATACCCCCATTTTGCAGATGAGGAAATTATACTCAGAAAGGTGAGGCCGCTTGCCTAGGTCACATTCAGAGAGGGGCAAAGCCAGGACTGAATGCCTGTCTGCCAGCCTCTGAGCTTTGTGCTCTTAACTTACATGACAGTGGTCGGAAATGAGAAGAGGAAGGCCCAGCCCATCCTCTGGTCCTGGCAGTGCCTGTAGACAGCTATGATGCAGGGTTCAGGGAAAGCACAGACTTGGCAAAATTGTATGTACCAACTGGGAAACACCTTCAAATACTAAAGCACTTGAAAATTAAAGTATAAGTCCCAGAACAATGAGGCACGGCATGAGCCTACTTATATATAAAAAGGTGCCTTCAATATACAGATGTTCAATATACAGATGTTCATATATGTACAGAAGTTATAAAAAGGAGACTGGAAGGATGCTAAGCATTAACAGCAGACAAAGGGCAATTGGGCCAGGAGGCATTAAAAGGGATTTCCTCACTCTGTGTTAACAAATTCATTGTAAAACAATTTTTATTAATACCTAAAAAATCAAGTTATAAATTGTGACATGGGGCTTCCCTGGTGGCGCAGTAGTTAAGAATCTGCCTGCCAATGCAAGGGACATGGGTTCGAGCCCTGGCCCGGGAAGATCCCACATGCTGTGGAGCAACTAAGCCTGTGCACCACAACTACTGAGCCCACGTGCCACAACTACTGAAGCCCGCACGCCTAGAGCCCGTGCTCCACAACAAGAGAAGCCACGAAAATGAGAAGCCTGTGCACCACAATGAAGAGTAGCCCCTGCTCACTGCAACTAGAGAAAGCCCACGCACAGCAACGAAGACCCAACACAGCCAAAAATAAAAACAAATAAATTAATTAATTTTAAAAAATTAAAAAAGAAATTGTGACATGCATGATCCCCTTTCTAGGCAAAGAAAAGATATATATGCATAGGAAAAAGATGGAAGAAAGGAGATATATCAAAATGTCAACAGGATAGAAAGCCCAGAGATAAACCCACGCACATATGGTCACCTTATTTTTGATAAAGGAGGCAAGAATATACAATGGAGAAAAGACAGCCTCTTCAATAAGTGGTGCTGGGAAAACTGGACAGCTACACGTAAAAGAATGAAATTAGAATACTCCCTAACACCATACACAAAAATAAACTCAAAATGGATTAAAGACCTCAATATAAGGCCAGACACTATAAAACTCTTAGAGGAAAACATAAGCAGAACACTCTATGACATAAATCACAGTAAGATCCTTTTTGACCCAACTCCTAGAGAAATGGAGATAAAAACAAAAATAAACAAATGGGACCTAATGAAACTTAAAAGCTTTTGCACAGCAAAGGAAAACATAAACAAGACGAAAAGACAATCCTCAGAATGGGAGAAAATATTTGCAAATGAAGCAACTGACAAAGGATTAATCTCAAAATTTACAAGCAGCTCATGCAGCTCAATATCAAAAAAACAAACAACCCAATCCAAAAATGGGCAGAAGACCTAAATAGACATTTCTCCAAAGAAGAAATACAGATTGCCAATAAACACATGAAAAGATGCTCAACATCACTAATCATTAAAGAAATGCAAATCAAAACTACAATGAGATATCACCTCACACCAGTCAGAATGGCCATCATCAAAAAATCTACAAACAATAAATGCTGGAGAGGGTGTGGAGAAAAGGGAACCCTCTTGCACTGTTGGTGGGAATGTAAATTGATACAGCCACTATGGAAAACAGTATGGAGGTTCCTTTAAAAACTAAAAATAGAACTACCATACCACCCAGCAATCCCACTACTGGGTATATACCCTGAGAAAACCATAAGTCAAAAAGAGTCATGTACCACAATGTTCACTGCAGCTCTATTTACAATAGCCAAGACATGGAAGCAACCTAAGTGTCCATCGACAGATGAATGGATAAAGAAGATGTGGCACATACATACAATGGAATATTACTGAGCCATAAAAAGAAACGAAATTGAGTTATTTGTAGTGAGGTGGATGGACCTCGAGGCTGTCATACAGAGTGAAGTAAGTCAGAAAGAGAAAAACAAATACCGTATGCTAACATATATATGGAATCTAAAAAAAAAAAAAAAAAAAGGTTCTGAAGAACCTAGGGGCAGGACAGGAATAAAGAAGCAGACATAGAGAATGGACTTGAGGACACGAGGAGGGGGAAGGGTAAGCTGCGACAAAGTGAGAGAGTGGCATGAACATATATACACTACCAAATGTAAAATAGATAGCTAGTGGGAAGCAGCTGCATAGCACAGGGAGATCAGCTCCGTGCTTTGTGACCACCTAGAGGGGTGGGATAGGGAGGGTGGGAGGGAGACGCAAGAAGGAGGGGATATGGGGATGCATGTATATGTATAGCTGATTCACTGTTATAAAGCAGAAACTAACACACCACTGTAAAGCAATTATACTCCCATAAAGATGTTAAAAAAAAAGAATATTAACTGTATCTTATAACTTAACATATACTAGGTTCTAACAGAATTTTGACGTTATTAATAAAACTTGTTGCAATTACAAAAAAAATGTCAACGGGAGATAGCTGTGAATGTTGGCATTATGGGGATTTTTATTTCTTCCTTATTTTATACGAAAAACACATATTCGTTTTTTTATTAAAAATTAATGTTTTTGAGTGATGTTTGCAAAGACAATGTAATAGCACTTCTAATGTAATTATAGTACCAAATAGCGGTCAATCACACAGGCAGCTCATTGGTTCCTATCCCAGTACTACTAATTTGCTGTTTGGTCTTGACAGAGTCACTTTACCTGGCTGAGCCTCAGTGCCCACAACATTAAAATGGGTATACATCATTAGCATCTACCTCGTATGGTTGTTAGGAAGATGGAAGATAAAGAGCTCGGGAATATACCCAGCTCATGGTAGGCAGGCCAGCTGCTATTACTGCTGTGATGCTAGCAGGGAATGTGCACAAGCAAGCAGTCCAGCAAGCTCTCCAGACAGACTGCCTGGGTCTGCATCCTTGCTCTGTCATTTACCAGCTGTGGGACCTTGGGCCTGTAACCTTACCTCTCTGGGCTTCAGGTGAAGACTAAACCAAAAGCACTTAGCACATAATACATATTCAATCAATGTGATAAAAATTTAACTATGTGACTACTATATATAAAATAGATAACCAACAAGGACCTACTGTATAGCACAGGGAACTAACTATACTCAATATTTTGTAATAACCTATAAGGGGAAAGAATCTGAAAAACAATATATATATACATATATATGTATATATATATATCACTGAATTGTTATGCTGTACACTTGAAACTAACATGATATTGTAAATCAAATACTTAAATAAAAAAAATTCAACTATGTGAGAAATATACATCAAACACAGGTAATGCCATCTTCTGCCTTTGGTGTACAAACATGTTAGCTATGATTATTAATAAAATGACAAATATTACTATCAGTAAAAGAACAATGGAAAGGGAAGCAGTGAATACAGGGAACACAGCCAGGCACTGCCTCCCTTGCTGTGTGAGCTTAGAGAAGTCTGATAACTTCTCTGAGCCTCAGTTTCCCCATCTGGAAATACAGGGCTAATGCCTGTCTCATAAGGCTATTATAACACTCAAGGAAAAGCAAATTTAACATAAATGGATTTACCTTGTGCCTTATGCTAGGCACGTTAGTTTACACCATCATCTCATTTAACCCTCAAAACCAGGGGTCCTCATCCCCCGGCCACGGAGGGGAACTGGTCTGTGGCCTGTTAGGAACCAGGCTGAACAGCAGAAGGTGAACTGCGGCTGAGTGAGCGAAGCTTCATCTGTATTTACAGCCGCTCCCCATTGCTCCTGTCTCTGTACTTTTGCATGTGCTCTGCGCTCTTCCTAGTATGCCCTTCCTACCTCCTCTGCCTGCTGCATATATATGCTCGCATTACTGCCTGAGCTCCGCCTCCTGTCAGATCAGCGGTGGCATTAGATTCTCATAGGAGCGTGAGCCCTACTGTGAACTGCACATGCGAGGGATCTAGGTTGCACACTCCTTATGAGAATCTAATGCCTGATTATCTGAGGTGGAGCTGAGGCGGTGATCCTAGCACTGGGGAGCGGCTACAAACACAGATTATCATTAGCAGAGAGGTTTGACTGCACAGAGACCATAATAAATCAATTTCTTGCAGACTCATATCAAAACCCTATTAGTGAGTGGCAAGTGAAAACAAGCTAAGGGCTCCCACTGATTCTGCATTATGGTGAGTTGTATAATTATTTCATTATATATTACAATGTAATAATAATAGAAATGAAGTGCACAATAAATGTAATGCACTTGAATTATCCCAAAACCATCCCCTGACCCTGGTCCGTGGAAAAATTGTCTTCCACGTAACTGGTCCCTGGTGCCAGAAAGGTTAGGGACTGCTGCTCAAAACAACCCCATTGGGGCTTCCCTGGTGGCACAGTGGTTAAGAATCCGCCTGCCAATGCAGGGGACACGGGTTCCAGCCCTGGTCTGGGAAGATCCCACATGCCACGGAGCAACTAAGCCCGTGAGCCACAACTACTGAGCCCCCGTGCTGCAACTAATGAAGCCCACACGTCTAGAGCCCATGCTCCGCAACAAGAGAAGCCACCGCAATGAGAAGCCCACTCACCTCAACAAAGAGTAGCCCCCGCACGCAGGTAGAGAAAGCCTGTGCGGAGCAACAAAGACCCAACACAGCCAAAAAATAATAATAATAATAAAGTAAAATAAATTTTAAAAAATAAAGTATAGGATGTGGATGTGTGTAGGTTATATGCAAATATTATGAAAAAAAAAACAACCCCATTAAATTGGAATTAGTATTCCCTTTTTACAGATGAGGAAACAGGTTAAAAAATATTCCAGGGTCACTCAACAAGGAAGTGGGCAGAGATAAGATTTCAATCCAGGACTCACTGACTCCAAAAGATAATGATGCCCTACCTATCTCAACCTCTCAGACTCAACCTACCAGTTTGGGGCAGCCTCCTGGGCTGGATTCCTCTGCCTGGTCCTGGTTGGAGTCGTCCGGGCATCTGTCAGTGCCCTGGTCCTGGGCATGGGGCACCGGGCCCCTGCTCAACTGTTTAGTACACTTGGATCTTCTCCGCCCCATGGATGGGCCTGAGCTAGCCTTGCTGGCTACAGGCTGCAGGGCAGCAGCGAGTCCCTGTCCTGGCATCTCCCCAGACACTGGCTGAGCATTGACCTCCAACTCCTCCTGGTTGTGTGAGGTGGCAGGGCCATCACCACCGCCAGGCCCCACGATGTGCCTGGCTTCTTTCTGCTCTGTGGAAGCCTTTCCGGACACTGCCAGGCACAGTACAGGGCTCTGTGGAGAATCCCGGGCAGCTGGCTGAAGGGACTCGCCTCCACTGGACAGTGGGGACCTGACAGGGTCACAGGGGCTGCCTGGCTGGGTCCCGCCCTCTGCAGTGAGCAAATATTCAAACTTCTCAATCCCTGAGGCATAGCTCATCCAACTTCCACCTGGATCTCCAGGCCCACACCCAGTGTCCTTGCAAGAGAGAGGACTGCAAGGGCCTCCCAAGGACTCCAAGTCAGCACCTTGGGGGGAGTCTCCCACAGACTGGGGCTTGTCCCCACCAGGGCTCTGACCACGCCACAAGAAGCCATCAGCCCCCTCCTCCTCCTCTGAGGGGGCCTCAGACCTCCTGCTTTTCTTTCTTGTTCCCACGGACGCACTACAAAGATACCTGGGCCAGCTTCCAGCTAAGATGTCGTGCATTGTAACCTGGAGCCTCTTGGAGGCCTGAGCCCTTCCGTGGGCAGGCACTGTGGGCGGCTGGATGTGGAGCCTGGGGCCGGGCACCGAATCCTGGCTCTCTCCCATAGCTTGCAGCCCCAGGACCACCAGGTGGGCCTCGGCCTCCAGGCTAGTCCCAGGAGCACCCGCTACCTGGGAGCTGGCATCTTGATGAGCCTCTTCCCTGAGGACCCTCTTCCTGCTGCCCACCCAAACTGGGGCCCCAGAGCTCTCTCCTGGCAGGTCTGGTGCCAGGCCTACCACGGAGCTGGTTTCTTCCATATCCTCCTGGAAAGGCCCACAGCTGTTGTGGAGACTGAGAACGGGGTCCTCTGTGCTGGAGCCCTCTGCAGCTGCCTCCTGAGACATGTCTGCCCACCGACAGGGGCCCACAGCAGAAGGCAGGCCCTGTGAGGAGACAGAAAGGGACTTCGTCACGGAGCGTCTGACCCGCCAGCCCACTCAGGACACCAGGCCAGTGGGAACCTGGGAGGCAGCCGCCCTTACAGGTGGCACCTCCAGGGCACCCAGGTACCACTGATGTAAGCACCCCAGGTGAGGGAGGGGAGGCCTGTCTCCAAGCAGGGTTGAGCTACGGCCACCTTTAAGGTCTTCCCCTCTCTGAGAGTTCACACTTTTGCTTAAATGGGCCATAATAACAGCAGTTATCATTTATTAATTAGTTACTTCTGTGCATTATTTCATTTCATGCTGGCAGCCACAGGTGAGGAGACTGAAATTCAGTGACTTGCGCAAGGACACGCGCAGATAAGAAGTGGAAGAGCCGGGATTCTCTCCCCAACAGAAAGCCCAGCCCTAAACCACTGTGAACCAAACAGACACTAACGAAGTTAATTCCCATCACCCTGACCGCCCTCGCCTCACATCGGGCCGGGTCTGACAGACACTCCAATCAGGTTCCCAGGCCTGACCCGGCAGTCCCCCACCGGCCCACACGCTCTCACCTGGGGTCTCTAGGCTCCACCTCTCGGGGTTCCACCCCCAACTGTAAAGGGCCTGAGAACACGTGAGGCGGGCAGCCCTGAGGGAGGGATGGGGGCGGAGTCTGTTGATACGCAAAGGGCGGTACCCCATGCGTGCTGGCGTCCCTGTTCCGGCAGAGGGCGCTCTCCCCCACCGAGGGCTTCCCGGAGGAGGTGCCTGGTGACGAAGGACCTTGAATGCCTGCCTGCCTGCCTGCCTGCCTGCCTGAGAGTTTAAACTTGATCATAAGGCGATGGGGAGTTACTGAAACTGCCTGAACCTCTAGAGGACTGTCAGAATCAGATCTAGAGTTTTGCTCAATTATTTATTTTAATTATTGTTATCTCAAATATAATTCATATAGATGAAAATGCACACCCGATGCAATGCCCAACAGAGAGATTAGAAATAAAAAGCTAAAAATGTCGTCTCACTCCCCAACTCTTGGAAGCAACCTTCCTCTCTTTCTTTCCTTCTTTCTTTCTTTCTTTTTTTAAAATTCATATAACGATGAATAATATACTCATGCCTCTATTACTTGGTTTATTAATGTTAACAGTATCTACTGACTACCTGCTGTGTGATTTCATTAATCAACCTTTCCCCCTTTCTCCTCCCAGTTTTTGTTTTTATATTTATCTTTTTTTTTTTTTTTTTTTTTTTTTGGCTGTGTTGGGTCTTCGTTTCTGTGCAAGGGCTTTCTCCAGTTGCGGCAAGCGGGGGCCACTCTTCATCGCGGTGCGCGGGCCTCTCACTGTCGCGGCCTCTCTTGTTGCGGAGCACAGGCTCCAGACGCGCAGGCTCAGAAATTGTGGCGCACGGGCCAGTTGCTCCGCGGCATGTGGGATCTTCCCAGACCAGGGCTCAAACCCATGTGCCCTGCATTGGCAGGCGGATTCTCAACCACTGCACCATCAGGGAAGCCTTTTTTTTTTTTTTCATTGGTTGCTGTTACAGTCTTCCCTCTGTATGGGGGATTCGGTTCCCCAACCCCCAGGCACACCAAAATTCCCGAATGCTCAAGTTCCTTATATCAAATGGCACAGCATTTGTATATAACCTATGTACCTCTTCCCAAATACTTTGTCATCTCTAGATTATTTATAATACCTCGTAGAATGTAAATGCTGTGTAAATATTTAGCATGTGCCCAGCAAATTCAAGTTTTGCTTTTGGGGACTTTCTTGAAATTTTTTAAAAAATATTTTCCATCTGAGGTTGGTTGAATCCAGATCTGGAACCAGAACATATGGAGGGTCAACTGTATCAGTTTAAATAATAGTCTTAAATGTCTGTTTCTTCTTTAGATTGTATCTCTTGACACTCCTTGTGAAATGAATAATTTCCCTTGATTTCCCCTCCTCGCTTCTGCCTTCCTCCATCAACTCAACCTTAACTTTTGCCTTAAGGTTGTTAGCATGTACATTCTCTCTTGTAAACATAATTCAGTTTGCCATACTTTGCCTGTATGTATTTCTTAACATTGAAAACCAAATGACATTTATATCATTATGACTATGTAAATACTTTCATTTCAGAACCAGGGATTTGATAGACCTCACTGAGAGGGAGATGGAATTCCCCAGCACTAAACCTGTGACATGTGAGGCTGAGAAGCTTCCAGGTCAATGAATTACTACACCCAGTTAGAATGAATACATTTCGATATATGTAGATTAACATGGATGTAGCTCAAAGACATAATGTTGAATTAAAAAAGCAAATGTTAGTGAGCGAAACTGAGAGCTGGGTATATGAAAACTCTCTATACTAATCTTCAATATTTTTCTTTAAATCTAAAACTCTTCTAGAAGATAGATTTTAATTAAAAAAAAAAAAAGGAAGTTGTAGTGTGATCCATATTGAAAACTCTCATGATATGGCTGCCAGGGTCACAAATGAGGTAAGAGTTGAGATTGGATGTCACCAATGACCACAATTACTGCTCTAAGGAAAAAACTTTTTGGAGTGAGATGACCTCCCACTATGGAATGTCCTGGCCATGATGGCAGAGACGTAGACCAGGGCCCCTAAGACAAAGTGGGCTGTTATTCTGGTCCATTCAGATAATGGATGTCTCCCATCACTGGGCAAAGAAAGGGGGAGTGAAGGTACCACGTGGCATAGAGGATAAAAGGACAATGGTGGCCAATACAAATAGTGCTACTTCAAGCCAGGGACTGGTCTAAATCCTAAACCTATATTAATCCTATGTTTACCTCTTTTAATTTACCTATATTAATTCTTACACCAAGTCTAAGAGGTAAATACTGTTATTATCCCGATTTCATTTTTTAAAATGTACTTATTTTTATTATTTATTTTATTTTTGGCTGCGTTGGGTCTTCGTTGCTGCGCGCGGGCTTTCTCTAGCTGCGGTGAGCAGTGGCTACTCTTCGTTGCGGTGCGCGGGCTTCTCACTGTGGTGTCTTCTCTTGTTGCGGAGCACGGGCTCTAGGCGCGCGGGCTTCAGTAGTTGTGGCACACGGGTTCTAGAGCACAGGCTCAGTAGTGGCGCATGGGCTTAGTTGTTCCGCGGCATGTGGGATCTTCCCAGACCAGGGCTCGAACCCGTGTCCCCTGCATTGGCAGGCGGATTCGTAACCACTGGGCCACCAGGGAAGTCCCTAGATTTTCTACTCCTTATAACATTTGGTGAAATTCATTGGAAAATTATATGGTGCCATTTGGTGAATGAGACATTTTACTACTACTTTGATTTATTAAATGACTATTGGTTTGTTCAGTTCTATTTGTTTTTGAAACAATTTTAGTAATTTATATTTTCCAAAAATTTGTCCATTTTATCAAGGTTTTCAAATTTAATGGCACAAAGTTGTCCCTAGTATTCCATGATTCAAAAGATCTCTGTTGTATCAGAGTTATATTCCCCTTTTCATTCCTAATAATGTTTATTTGGACTTGTTCTCTTTCTCTCTCTCCTGATCAGTCTTTCTAGGGTGTTTTTCAAAGAATTAGACTTTTGTTTTGTTTGTTATCTCTGTTTTTTTTTGTTGTTGTTGTCATTATATATATACATACATATATTTATTCATATATATATATATATATATATATATATTTTTTTTTTTTTTTTTTTTTTTTTTGGCTGCACCACACAGCTTGTGGGATCTTAGTTCCCCAACCAGGGATTGAACCTGGGCCCCAGCAGCAAAAGTGCCGAGTCCTAACCACTGGACCGCCAGGGAATTTCCATTGTCATTATATTTTCTACTTCCTTATCTTCTGCTCTTTCTTTCATTACTTGATTTCTTCAACTTCCTTTGGTTTACTATTGTTCTTTTAATTCCTTCTTAACCTGAACCTTCAGCTCATTTTAAAAACTATTTTTATTCATAATTAATTCATTTAATGCTATACATTCTTCTCTAAGTACTTCTTTAGCTGCATCCTACAAGCCCTCATAGGTAATGGTGATGCTTTTTCGTCATTCAGCTATAAGAATTTTATAATTTGTTATAATTTACTCTCTTATTCATGGATAATTTAGAAGTTTATGGGTGCATTTAGGGTTCAAATAAATGAAAAAATTAAAGCTACCTGTTATTATTGAAAATAAATGTAATTTTACTGCATTGTGATGAGATAAAGCGGTATATAATGTTGACTTTGAGAAATGTTTAAGATTTCCTTTGTGAGCCGTTAATATTTGTTGTGTGCTTCAACTACTGAGCCCGAGTGCCACAACTACCGAAGCTCACACACCTAGAGCCTGTGCTCGGAAGCAAGAGAAGCCACCGCAATGAGAAGCCCGCGCACCTAAACAAAGACCCAATGCAACCAAAAATAAACAAATAAATAAAAATAAAATAAAATAAATTTAAAAAATATTTGTGTGCTTGAAATAATGTAAACTCTCAGTTTAATGGTGTAAGCTTTTCTTGCCTCTTTATATATTAAAGGTTTATAACCACGTTTTCAAATCCATAGTAATCTATAGCAATCTGAATCTGTAGAAATCAGTGTTCAGTGCACAAGACAGAGAAACCACTCCAGGTATTTTAAGCAAAATGAACATTAAGTTTTTACGGAGTCATTGGAAGGGCTGTAGGAGTGCACTTGAGGTTGGGTCTCTGGGATGCTATCTATCCCTAGAACCACGTTTACGATACACTGTTGTAACAAGCACTGCCAACACTGACACTGCTTCCTAACATTCACAGAACCAGAGGCCAGTCATTGACACAGAAAAACTCGATGGCTCTAGGATTGTGCTTGTAAGCAATAACAGCCCAAGGAAAAGGACAATGATCTCTGCCTCTCATCCACCTTCTAGATCTTGCACTGTGGCACCAAGTGGTGGAAACTAATCCACATCTGGAACACTAGCTGTGAGAGACTCTGGGAAACAGTTTTTAGCTTTCCATCCTCTGCACACTAGGGTGTGGGAATAGATGCCGAGTGAGTCCTTCCACATTTTCCTCTATAATATATTAATTTTTCATCTACTTGATCTATCAATTTCTGAGAGGTGTGTTTTTAAATCTCACACTATTATTGTAGACTTGTCAGTTTCTCCCTTTACTTCAGTACGTTCCTGCTTTATATAACTCAAAACACTTTTTAAAGTGCATACAAATTCATAAATAATTTTAAATCTTTTTGGTAGATTATAACTTTCATCAGTGTCAAATGTTCTTCTTTCTTCCTATTAATGTTATTTTGCTTTAATTCAGTTTTTCTGATATTAATATGAATACATTTCTGCCTTTCAGTCAGTATGTACCTGGTGTAATTTTTCTATTATTTTCAACCTTTATGTGTAGTTTTGCTTTTCACTATTCGTCTTGTAAACGGCATATAGTTAGGCTTTAAAAATCCAATCAGAGCCTCTTTGTCTCCCATTAGTGTGTTTTACCTATTCATATGATTGGGACGATGGATATATTTGGTCTTATTTCTACCATTGCTCTTTATGCTTTCTTATCGCGAATTCCCTGCTTTCTTTTTATTCCTTTTTGCCTTCTTTAGGACTTGTCAAATTATACTTACCCCCTTTATTTTCCTCCACCAGATTGGAAATTATATTTTCCTACTTCTAGTCTTTAACAGTTACCCTTACATTTATAACATATGAACTTTCATTTATATTTATCCAAGAAAGTCTACATTGACATTTTTGTTCTTCTCCCGAGTAAGACAATTTCCTTTAACAAGATTTCACCCCTACTAAAACATCTCCATTTCTTTGCTATTTTAATTTCACCCTTTTTTCCCTTTCTTTGAAGACGTATAAAATTATTCTTTAACTTTTTTATGGTCAATACTTACTTCAATTTATCACCAGGATTTACTTTTTTTTTTTTTTTTTTTTTCCTCTCGGATGCTTCTTGCATTAAACCCATAGAAGTGAAACTAGAGATGGAGTAACCACATGGGAGGATGCAGACAGGATCCAGGCGTCAGATGGTTTCTTTAGAAAATATCTATTGAACATTCGCTATGGGTCAGGACTTTCTGTATATTATCTCATTTAATATTCTCATCAGCTCTATAAGGCATCATTATTCACTTTTTACAGAAGAGGAAAGCTGAGGTTCAAGTAGGTGAAGTAACTTCCCTAGGATCATGCAAGATCTGGAGAGAAGTAGAGCTGGTAGTTCAACTTCAAGTCCAACTCCAAGGAAAGAGTATTTTGGTTTCTGGGAGGGTTTTTTTCCCCCTGCTAATAAGTCATTTCTCTTGGAATAATTTTAGGCTCCCAGAAAAGTTACAAACATAATATAATACATAATTAGGTTTATCATAGTCATTGAGTATATAGTACACATTCTCATCACTGGTCCATACAAGGCCTCCCTTAAATTGCTTATGAATTTATGTATTTATTTTAATAATATAAAACAATCCATGGAGCCACTGCCCAATACGAAAAATAAAACACTGATGAGAACTTGCATCTACAGTCTGGTCCTCCACACTTCAATCCACCCAAAGTGAATTTGAATCCTGTGTTCAGCATTCTCTTGCTTTCTTTTTTATGTAGTTTTATTAAATCTATATCTATTTCCCAAAAGTATATTTTTTTCTAGTATTCAATTTTTATAAAAAGGGTACCATGTTGAGTGTGATATTTGGTGATATACTTTTATTTTAATTAATTTATTTATTTATTTTTGGCTGCATTGGGTCTTTGTTGCTGCGCACGGGCTTGCTCTAGTTACAGTGAGTGGGGGCTACTCTTCGTTGCGGCGCGCAGGCTTCTCACTGTGGTGGCTTCTCTTGTTATGGAGCGCGGGCTCTGGGGCGCGGGCTTCCGTAGTTGTGGCACGTGGGCTCAGTAGTTGTGGCTCACAGGCTTAGTTGCTCCGCAGCATGTGGGATCTTCCCAGACCAGGGCTCGAACCTGTGTCCCCTGCACTAGCAGGCATATTCTTAACCACTGCGCCACAAGGGAAGCCCCTGGTGATATACTTTTTTTAATATATAAATTTATTTAATTTATTTAATTATTTTTGGCTGGGTTGGGTCTTTGTTGCCGCGCGTGGGCTTTCTTTAGTTGCGGTGAGCGGGGGCTACTCTTCGTTGTGGTGCGCAGGCTTCTCAATGTGGTGGCTTCTCTTTGTTGTGGAGCATGGGCTCTAGGCGTGCGGGCTTCAGTAGTTGTGGCATGCGGGCTCAGTAGTTGTGGCTCTTGGGCTCTAGAGCGCAGGCTCAGTAGTTGTGGCGCACGGGCTTAGTTGCTCCGTGGCATGTGGGATCTTCCCTGACCAGGGCTTGAACCCGTGTCCCCTGCATTGGCAGGCGGATTCTTAACCACTGTGTCACCAGGGAAGTCCCCCTGGTGATATACTTTTATCACTCAAAATTATGTTGCTAAATTCCATCCAGACTGTTGCATTTAACCTTACCGCATTCATTTTGACTGCTGTATAATACTCCATCGTATGTTATTCTAGAATTTCTGTGTCTGTTCTCCTGCCAGTGCTTTTGTGCCAACAGGAACATTCTTGTATCTCCTGATGTACACGGTAAGATTATCTCTTGAATATGAAGATAGGAGTGGAATTGCTGGGTCACAGTTGTCTTAGTTTGGGTCCCCTAAAGCAGAGCCTGAGACAAAAGGGATGCTGATAATTTATTTGAGGAGTCATGCCAGGAAGCAAGAGAGAGTGAGACAGGGGAGGAGGAAAATACAACATAAGGGAGAAATATTGAGGTGACTGCTAGGGGCTGGTTCCCAGAATTGTGGGCCTGAAGGATGGACAGCAGGGGCATTTATCTGCAGGCTCCTGAGCCCCATTGATCAAGGGATGCCCCCGGGATGTTAACTTCCCTACGTTTCTAGCTGTGCTTGCGGATGGGCGGAGTGCTGCCACCCCCAGCCACCCAGTGGAGAAAACCCTGGGCAGAAAACAGAAAAATGTGTACCTATGCTGTGTGGGGAGCTGTCAGCACACGTGAGTCCTGAGCTGGGCGGAAGGGGATTACAGCTGTGGCTTAAAGGTGAACTAAGGGGATGTGACACTGGCACCAGAGGCGACTACTAGATAGGATGGGTGAATGTTGGAGTTTACACACTAATGCCCGACTGTGTTCCTAAGTAGTTGTGCTAACTTACACTCTCACCACCAACGTGGGAGAAACCCAAT
The DNA here is from genome assembly GCF_965194825.1 of Balaenoptera physalus. Classification (NCBI taxonomy): domain Eukaryota; kingdom Metazoa; phylum Chordata; class Mammalia; order Artiodactyla; family Balaenopteridae; genus Balaenoptera; species Balaenoptera physalus. The sequence goes on along the minus strand of NC_138882.1, from coordinate 171,075,628 downwards.
GACTCTGCATCCTAACAGTCCCGTTTTCTCGCTTCTTAATGACCACTTCCTTTTTTTTTATTTTACTTTTATTTTATTTTATTGAAGTATTTACAATGTTGTGTTTATTTCTGCTGTACGGCTAAGTGACTCATTTATACATATATATACATTCTTTTTCATATTCTTTTCCATTATATTTTATCATGGGATATTGGATATAGTTCCCTGTGCTATACAGTAGGACCTTGTTGTTTATCCATTCTATATATAATAGTTTGCATCTGCTAATCCCAAACTCCCAATCCATCCCTCCCCCAACCCCCTCCTCCTTGGCAACCACAAGTCTGTTCTCTATGTCTGTGAGTCTGTTTCTGTTTCATAGATAAGTTCATTTGGGTTAATGAACACTTTCTAATTCTTAGTAGCCTGCCTCTCTCTCTCTTTCTCTCTCTCTCTCTCTCCTTCTTCTTTCTTTCCTGCGATAAATATTTTTTGGGGGGGCATATATTTCCTTTACATTTTTAAGGAAAAACAAATCTTTTATTTTTTCAAGGAGTAGTTTATCTGTTGAGAGTGTCAATTGCCTGGGACTTCCCTGGTGGTTCAGTGGGTAAGACTCTGCGCTCCCAATGCAGGGGGCCCGGGTTCGATCCCTGGTCGGGGAACTAGATCCCACATGCATGCTGCAACTAAGAGTCTGCATGCCGCAACTAAGACCCGGCGCAGCCCAAAATAAATAATAATTTTTAAAAAAGAGAGTGTCAATTGCTACAGAAGAACCTGGAAATATAAAGACTAAGAAAAGGCCCAGCATATCACTTGTATGTGGAATTGAAAGTATGACACAAATGAACTTATTTACGAAACAGAAACAGACTCCCACACACATAGAAAACAAACTTATGGTCACCAAAGGGGAAAGGGGGTGGGGGAGGGATAAATTAGGAGTTTGGGATTAGCAGATACAAACTACTATATATAAAATAAACAACAGGGCCCTACTGTATAGCACAGGGAACTATAGTCAATATCCTGTAATAAACCATAATGGGGAAAAGAAAAAAAAGAAAGAAAGGGCCCATCATGAAGCCCGGGGGGTATTGGTGACTCCAGCAGGAGTGGCGGGGGTGGGTGTGCGGGTGAGAGGTGAGGGTTGAGTTGATCAAAACTCAGAGGGATAAGGGGTGGGGTGACAGAAGGGAACCAAGCTGGCGGTTTGATAGCAAAAGGAAGGAGAGGATTGCAAGGTCAAGGGGAGAGGATTTCCAGAAAAGGGAGCATTGAGTTTACAGCCAAGTGAGAAGGAAGCAGGGAAGAGGGGATGATGGAGATGTAGGAGCAAGGGGCTGCCTCAGTATTTAGAGCACGTGGGCAGTACAGCTCTCTCCTCTTGCGCAAAGGGCACTGACTTTGGAGCCAGCCAGATGTAGGTTCAAATCCCAGGGCTGCCATTAGTGAGAGGGCGGCAATGCACCTGGCAGAGTGACGTGAGGAGCACCTAGACCAGTAGCTACTCAACACTTGGTGGTTCTTTCCCTCCCTTCCCCCTCCCAAAGTGTCTGAGGCCCAGTCTAGATTGGCAAGCTGGGAGGTGACACTTGGCTGAGTGGGCTGCAGGGCCGGAAATTCCATGCATCGGAGGAAGGGAAGGGGATGGGGAGAGCTGAGGCCTGGAGCCCAGATGCGAAGAAACAAAGGGGCTCCTGAGAATCAGGGAGAGACAGAGTGCTGATGGAGGAGGCTGAGGTGCTGCTCATATGGCAGGGAAGTTGCCACTGATTGAGGGCTCCGGGGCTGGGCCTTCCTGGCTGGGCACCAGCCGAGTGAGTAGATGTGGAGTCCTGACACAAAGGGCTTTGTCCTCCCTGCCCAAGAGGCGCCATCTCCACTCCCAGCCTCTAGCCAGCCGCTGTGGCCCACGCTGGGTTCCTGCCCCACCTGGTCCTCCTCCAACATCCCCCTCCCAGTGTCCTGGGGTCCATCCACTGAGTCCTCCCAGCCAGAAACCTGGAAGTCAGACTTACCTCTCATCAGCCATAAGGTCTATCAATTCCACCTCTCCCTCTGCTTTTCCCAGCAGTTCCCGGGGTTGGGGGCCTTCCTGGGGCACCAGGCAGCTCTCATCTGGCAGGATTCCCTCCAGTCAATTACTCAACAGGCTGGGCCTTGGCTCTGCTGTTTCCCTCTGGCTACCACACTGGATTCCACTATGGATTCATCTAGGGGGAAGCTCAGTCTTCACTCCCTGAGATGAGCTGATTTTTGTAAATTGGCTTCTCCAGCAGCTGGGGAGGGCCAGAGAGGACGAAGTTCATTTTCCATGGATGCCTTTGTGCACTTTCTTCCACCTGGCTTCACAAGCTGTGGAACCCAGGGAATGAAGGGACTGATCTGGACCACACTGAGCAGCCAGGAGGCGAGCCCCTGGAGGGAGAAGTCATTGGGAACTAAGCTTCCCCGGAGGCACCCCCTGCACGGCCAGTTCCGGGCCAGCTCCTGCCAGCCAGCAGCAGCAGTACTGCTGTGCACTGCACGCCCCAGCCCCAGAGATCTTCAGCAGAAGGCAGCGGGGCTGCTCGCTCATAGATCACCGTGCTGTACCCTCCACCGAGCCCGGCCTGGACGGGCCTCTGGCTCAACATCGCTCCGCCTCCCAGGTTCCCTGATTTGCTGAAGGACATGTTCCAGGTTGTTGACTCATGAACTGGAAAACCAGAAGCAGACCCTCTGGGCCCCAGGCAAGAGGCTCCAGAACACAAGTATGCAGCTCCTCGTCCTGAGGCTTGGTCTCGTCTGAAGGTGGAGATACACCACTGTATCTCAGGACTCTGCTGAGGCTGCCAGCTGCCTGGACCCCACCCCCAGGGACCTCCTCTAGGCACTTTTGCTCCTCTGACTCAAGGTCATGCCACTGGACACTGTGAACTCTGTAGCCAGGGATCCCAGTCAAGGTTGCTGGGCACTGCTGGGCCTCTGACAGAGCCCTGCCAAGATGCTGCTTGAACCTGGCTCCCCCTCTAAGACCTGGGCCATGGTTGAAGGGACTGGATTTCCCGTGCCTCTGAGCTCCTAGCAGCTGAGGCGATCAATGGCCAGATGCTCCAGGGCTCCTGATTCCCATCCCACAGGGTCGTGGACAGACGCAGTCAGCAGTAACCCCGGGCTGTGGTCGCTGCAGGTGGACATGCCTGTTTTTATGCAAAGCTGCTGGCACCCTGCCGAAGTCTGCTGATGGACACACGTCGTTATCAACATGACTACTTAGCACTGTCGACCTTGATCACCTGGCCGAGGTTGCGTTTGCCAGGTTTCTCCACTGAAAAAGTTACTCTGTGCCCCCCTGCCCCCCACCATTGTACTCAGGAAGGCGGTCACTGTGTGCAGCCCACACTTAAGCAGTGGGGGGTTATGCTCCGCCTACCTGAGGGCGGAATGTCTACATCAATTATTTGGAATTCCACATGGGACATTTGTCTCTTCTTAATCATTTATTTACATCATTTATTCAATCATTTATTTGTATCCGTAAGGACTCATGGATATTTATTGTACACTTTGGGTTGTAATCCAATGCTACTTTATTTCTTTTGTCACTCAAACTGGTCCCGCTTTGGTCACCGGGAGCTCTTTCAATTGGCTCCTATGTCCCTTTGACATTTGACATACCCCCATTATTGTATGTGTGTCAGGGCATGGGTATATTTCCTATCTCCTCGGAGACTTTTGATGTCAGATATCAGATGCAGCTGAGACTCGGAGTGACCCATCCCCCTTCACTCACCCCTGCCTCTTGCTCCTGGGCTTCCACATCCTGAGCCCCGGCTGCACCTCTGACCATGGGGGACCTCGAAGCTGCTGGACACACCTGAACTTTGGACCCTGCCCTTTCCTCCCTCCCCAGCCACTGCCCTGCAGAAACAATGCCCTTTCCCCTGGTTGAGTCTGTCTGCCAGTTCCGGCCCCAGAAAACTTTGTAACCGTAGTGACGTAACTGTTGTCCTTAGTGTGTGTGAATAAACTTATTTAAAGAACAAAACAAAATAAAAATTCTGCCTCTCTATGATCTTTGCAACCTACCTTATCTTCTTCATTCCTGGACTTTAGATAAATGTCCTTTTGCCTAAAACTGTTTTTATTACTTGCCCTCCCATCTGGTCAGGGTAGCATCAAGGTCTCTGCAATCAACCAGACTCGGATTCCAATCCCAGTGTCCCTGGGCAGTTACTTGACCTCTCAATACCTCAGTTTTCTCATCTGTAAAAGAGAAATAATAATAGCCTCCAAACAGCTACCATTGAATGAGCCCTCCAAAGTATATTAGGTGATAACTTATGAGATGCCCCTAATACTCCTAACACACATAGTAGGTGCTCAATAAACGGAAGCTATTACCACTATTAGTAGTGGGAATAGTCCCAGTCTCTCCCTCAAATCCATCCTCTACTTCTAAAGCTCATACATAACAATATCACACTTCCACTCACAATCTTTCCAGAATCCAGAATCCAGAACCCCCTGGGATTCAAGATCTTACAGAATCTTGCCCTGCTCTAGGCCTTGGCCTCATCTTCCTTCTCAACCCAAATCTCACTAGACTATTCACTGTTCCCCAAAGAGGCCTTGCACTTCACACTTCCTTGCCTTTGCCTGTGCTGTTCCCTCTGCCAGGCTTTCTTATCTGGAGACTCCCAGGTTGGAAAGAGCATGGACTTAGAGTTCCACAAACCTGGGTGTAATCTGCATTTGGACCCTGACTCTGCAGCTTATCAGCCATGTGACCTCAAGCGAATTCTCTAACCTCTTCAAACCTCATTTTCCTTACTCATAAAATGATGATGATAATAGTAGTCATTTCACAGGAATGTTGTAAAGATTTCAGTAGATAATCCATGTGAAGCATGTCGCATAATGCCCAGCACACAGAAAATACTTAATAAATGGTCCCTGTCTCTCTTCTTACTAATATCAGGCAGCCAGAAGTTGCCTGCTCTGCCAGGCTCTGTTTATTGATGGATTCAAGGCTAAAAATAGAACTGCAGCCTTGGGGAGTAGGTCCTTCTGGAGCCGGGAATTGATGCCCTTGGTACGGTGGATGGGGAACGAGCCAGCTTTTCCCTCTGGGGGCTGCTCAGAGGAACACAAATCTCAGTGCCTCTGGCCTTTCTTCATTATTCCCAGGGCAGGCATGTGGAGGTTGGACCAGCCCAGGCTGACGAGCTCTCCTAGCAGAGGGTTCTGCAATCCCACAAGCTGGCTTCTAACTCCAGAGCTGACATTCACTGGCTCTGTGACCTTGGGGTGGCAACTCTCCCTCTCTGAGGTTCATTATTACTCCTAGCCCGGGAAACTGACAATGGTAATAACAAACAGCTTACATGCACAGGGGCATTGAAGCCAAGGACCAGCTCTAGGACTTTGGGTAATGACTCCCCTCTCTGAGCCTCGGTTTCCATATCTCTGAAATAAGCACAGTAGTTCTGACCTTACAAGGCTGTCATGAGGGTCTAGAGAGGCCATGGCCAGCAGTCGCTGACAGCAGTGGAACCTGATGGGAACCTGAGTTATCTAATGGCGCATCTTCCCACCTGAGGGTGTGAGGAGCTGAGACAGAAATTCATTTGAGCTATCTGTAGCTATTGATCCACCAGCTTTGGAAAATGCAAAGAAATGCATCCAGCAGAAAAACACCTCATGTCTTTTGCTGCTAACAGGCAGGCCCTGCCACTGGATAGACCACTTGTGTGCAATCGACTTCCCTTGCTGTCAGTTCAGTGCTCTGGGCGAGTTGCCTTGTCTCCCAGAACAAGATGCTGAGTTAGCTAAAGCAGATCCTGAATTGCGGGCAGGAGTCCCCATTTTCCCTTCTGCAGTAGTAGTCTTAACAGTGAGGTCAAGGGCAAACAGCTGGCTTCCAGGGGCATTGAGCCCTCCTTCTCCACAAAGACACAAACGTGGGGGGCTCGGATGCCCCACAACCTCCAGGCCGCACAACCCGGGTTGTTTCTCCCCTTCTTCCCTTCCTGCGACAGGCCCTGTCAGGCTGTAGCCCTCCCTTGTTTCTGACCATGAGATGGATACAGAATTGCGTGACAGTAACATTAACAAAAATACACAGTCCCATCGCCTTGCAGTCCTCAGGGCAGGAAGATAGTAGAGCAGTCGCTGCAAGAGATCAAGAGCCTGGGACCAGGGCGCCACATGCAAAGGCTTCCTTCCCAGCCACCTGCAAACGGTGCCCCTGACAAGGGGAGAGGAAATCGTGTTCTTCTACATGAAAGATGGAAGACTGGCTGGTCACCTGAGGCCAACAAGCCCTGTAGGACTGAACCCACTAGGCAGGGGGCGCTGATCCAGTGGCATCTAGGAGGAGATGTTGGCTCTCGATTCTCACTCTCCTGGGTTCGGATCTCGGCTCCACCACTGGGGAACCCTGGGCAAATCCCCTGGTTTCCCCGGTGTGCATATTTATTTGTTTGTCGGCATATTCACAATATTCTTGCTTGCAGACAGTGGAGTCCACTCTGGCCAATTTAAGTAGAAAGAGAATTTACTTAGGGATGTTAGGCTCATTGGATGATGGAGAACTGAGCTCTAGATGCAGCTCAGGAGCATCTCCAAGAAGCACATCTCAGAACTTGGACTGATGGGGGAGCTGCTTCTGCTGTCACAGACCCCAGAACCAGTACTGCCTTGGCCACCACCCAGGCCAGCAAAAGGTGTGCCCCACGTGTAGCTGTTCCCACACATAGCCCATCTCCTGGCTGGTTGGTCTCAGGGGGTGAGTGTGATTGGAGGAAAGTAGGTCACACGTCGGTACCCTTCAAGGGGGGCTGACTTCTGCTTCGGGAAGGAGAAACTCAAGATATAAGGGCTCATCAACATATAGAAAGGAATTTTTTAAACTGTTAAGCAGTGATGAATGACAAATGTTCAGTACATCTTTCTTGTCTGTTTCCCCCACCTTGAACGAAAGCTCCATGGGGCAGCTATCTTGAATGTCCTGTTCACCTCTGTATCCCTAGCACCTAACATGGAGCCTGTGATGAATACACAGATAAATAAAATGTGGGTAATGAAAGAACCACCTGTACTTTGAGGTTACCGGCCAAATTACAGTCTCTCAGGGGGGTCACAGCTTCATGCCTTTGGAAAAGCTGCTCCTTCTTTATGGCATGCCCGTTCCTCCACAGCCCCTTGCCTGAGGGTGAAGTTGTCTTCATCTTTCATTTCTCAGTTTCGACACCTCCTCCTGGAGGCCTTCCTTGATGTACAGCTCCATCCCTACCACTGCTGTCCTCACCACCATCACCTCTCTGGAGATGCCCTGGGGAGCTGGTTTAGTCTGGTGGTTAAGAAGGCAAGCTCTACAGTCTGACTGGCTGATTTCAAATACTGGCTTCAGCTCTTACTAGCTGTTGGAGCTTGGAAAAGTCTTGTAATCATTCTGAGGGTCGTTCTCCTCATCTATCAAGTGGGGATAATAACAGTATTTAAGTCACAGAGTTGTTGTGTGGCTTAAATGAGAGAGTGTATGCAAATTCTTAGAACGGGGCCTGGCGCAGAGAGAGAGCTCAGTCCACTGCTGGTGCTGGTGCAACCCTTACTGTTCTGGCACTTACTGGGGCAACATCGTGACTGTGTTCATGTCTGTATCCCCAACTTGAGACCTTCTGGAAATCAGGAGATGGGATGTCCTTTACTCCCTCCCCCCACCTCTCCATGTGCCTCTTTTACACATGGTGTTTGTTGGTTAAACAATGAACTCAACCAAAGAAATCACAAACACAAAGACTGACAGATGAAACACTTAAAGTTTGTCTATTAGAAAACAACTAAAATTAAACTGTCCCCAGGGAGTGGGGAAAATGGCAAATGGTTAATGTCTATATTATGTAAAGATTTCATACACAGCAATAAAAAATATCTGAATTGCTAAGAGAAGTCCGGACAAAGGTCATGAGCAGGCAAGTCAGGTGAGGAAATAGAAGGAGTAAGTAAACATGGAAGAATATTCAACCTTCAGTAGGAGAAATACAAATGAGATACCAATGAAAGCAACAATAATATAGAATACAGAATTCGATACGGAATTACTTACAACACTGAATAATATCCAATAGCAGAAGAATGGCTACCTAAATAATGACACATTGATTCAGTGGCACGTCCACTATGAAATAATCATGAAAATGTTGAAACAAGTGCTTAGGATACAGTAAGTGTACAAGCAGACTGCAAAATTAAACTTAAAGCATGATCACAAGTGCAAAATGTTCATCTGGACTTGATGAAGGCTTGGCAGAAGCTTTCTGAAATTTTCAAGAAAATGAAAACAGTTGCCTTGATTTAAGAAAAAAAAAGGAGCTTTGCTAAGTATCCACCATACACCAGACACTATGCCAAACGGCTTCCACATACGTGATCTCACTTACTACCCCAACTGTCCCCAAATCCCCATGAGGTAGAAACTGTTCCCCTTTACAGGTTAGGCAACTAAGGCAGAGAGAGGGGGTCAACAGGCTGCCCGAGACGGTACAGCCAGGAATCAGCAAAGAGGGCTGCCAAGCCTGGTGTGTTGGACTCCAAGCCCAGGCCTCTTTCCAGCACATCAGATGTGTAAGATGGATGGGGTCCAGTGGCTTTTCTTTCTTTTTAAACATTGCCTTTAGTGCTGTTTAAAGGTCCTTTGTGCAATCAAAACACAATTAAAAGAACAACCGAAGCTGTCTCAGGAAGGCAGCTTAGCCCTGTTCCCTCCGGAGAGTTCTGTGGACCAGTGCCCCACCCCGCCACTGGCCGACGCCCTAACAATACCAGGAAACAACCCTGCTGAATCTTCTGTCCCTCTTCATTGGATTAAACACTCCTGGGGAGGCGCCTGGCCTTTCTTCACAAAGACCCTCCTTCCATCCCAGAGAGTCCCAGGAACTCTGGCTACCCCTGCAATGGGGATCCCAGTACTACTGTCAGGATTTCAAAAGGCCAAATGGAAATTGTGCTTTCACCCTGAACAAAGCCTCGTGGGCTACTGATGTGCCCAGTTTCACTGCTTGGATGGAATTAGAGCAGCATGGGGGGGAAAGATCACGATGTGTCCTCACTGTGCACCAGGAGGAAAGGTGATGAGCACTGGAGCATTTGACAGGGTTGTGGAACCCCAGCTGGGAAGTCAGGGAGAGCTCCTTGGGGAGGTGACTTTTTCAGCTGAGATCTGGAGGATGTGTAGGAGTCAGCCAGGTAAAGAGCAGAAGGAAGGGGGAGAAGGATGAGTAAAAGCCCCGAGGCAGGAAAGATCTTGGGCTTTCAAGAAAATGAAAGAGTGCACTGTGGACAGAGTGGAGGGCAATGAAAACAAGACCAGAGAGGTCAACAGAGGCCGATCCCACAGAACTCATAGACTCGACGGGCAGCCACCGTAGAGGAGAGAAGTGGAAGTATTCATGATGCAGTTGGAACGTCTTGTTTGAAAATGATAAAGTTGGTCCTTCCCCACTTCTCTGCCCAGAAAGCAACAAAAAGGGGGGAAAAGATGCAAAGGCCATCTTTGAGGAAACCAGGAGAAATCTGACAATGGAATCACAATTCGGTGGAAAAGCAGATAACAGCAGGGCAGGTTGGAAAGGGGCTCAGGAGGAAGCAGAGAATTCATCTTTCAGCGTGAGATGGTGAGGGGCATGCCACCAGGGAAATGGAATGGATGGGGTGGGTAGAGGCCCGCATCAGGAGCTTCCCTGGACCTGCTTGGGTTTCATGAAACAGAGGAGTTGAGGCTGAATTAAGAATCACACATATATACACTACCAAACGTAAAATAGATAGCTAGTGGGAAGCAACCGCATAGCACAGGGAGATCAGCTCTGTGCTTTGTGACCACCTAGAGGGGTGGGATAGGGAGGGTGGGAGAGAGGGAGATGCAAGAGGGAAGAGATATGGGAACATATGTATATGTATAACTGATGCACTTTGTTATAAAGCAGGAACTAACACACCGTTGTAAAGCAATTATACTCCAATAAAGACGTTAAAAAAAAAAAAAAAAAAAGAACCACACAGACAAATGAGGTTTGGGGGAGGGGAGGGACTCTAAATGGCGAAAAGGCCTATCATGATTAGCAACCAGGTAAAGGCTCAAAGAACTCATATACACTCCTGAGTCATAAGAATAACTCCTGCTATCCTGAAACAGCTCTGGCCCCTCCCCAGCATAAACCTCTTGCAAACAGCTGGTCCAGGGAAAACTTACACCTCTCAAATATTAGTAATCAACAATGAACCATCTCAAGTGCGGTACACAAATACAAGAAACAAAAACAAGAGGACAAGAACAAGCAAAGGCATCAAATGAAGAACCAAATAAACAAAAACCGAAGAACATTCACCAGAATAAAAACAAACCAAAACAAAAATCCTCAATGAAGCATTTATTTCTACAAAACAAGAGTACAGAGGAGAAATCTAAGAGCCCATGGAAATAACAGCAAGTTGACAAAAGGAAATAAAACAAGCTGTCAGGGTTCAGGGAAATTACAATGTCACAGAAATGAAAGCCAAGGTGAAAGCAGCACAAAAGAAACAGACTTTGCTGAAACACAATAATGGACAGAGGGGAGAGAAATAAGGAGAGTGAGAAAAATGAACTGAAAAGTTGTTTTTTTTTTTAATTTAACTGATGAAAGAAAATGACAAAGAGAAACCGTATGTACCTAACAGAAGAAGTAAACCAAAATAATGGCATCAAACAATGATTACAAGGTATAATTCAAGAAAATGTTTTAGGAAAAAAAAAAAAGAGACATTAAAAAGTGAATGAGACCCAGGAAAACTGACTCGAAATGATCCTCACCAAATATATTCTAATAAAGTGATGAGATTTCAAAGTTCAGAAAGAATCTTTTGGGCAACTCCATGAAAGGGAACAAGTCACTTACAAGGCGGGGACACCAGGCTGGCCTCTGACTTCTTCGTGACAGCATCCAGCATTAGAATTCAATAGAGCACCACCTACAATGTCAGCCAAGGAGAGAAAGTGTGACTCAAGAATTTTATTTTCAGCCAAACTGTTGATCCACTATAAAGGCAGAAGACAACATTTTTGAACACATGTGGGAGTTTGGAGGCTAAGGCCTAGATTTGTTGGAAGAATGGGACTTTTTTTTCCTTTTGGTGACCTGGAGTCTTAGGGTTCATTTATGTGTTTGTTCAACAGACACTTACAGACCCTTGTATGTGTTGGGGCCTGTGCCCCAGACTGTAAAAGAGTCTTATACCAAATGCTAGAGAGGGTAGGAGGAAAGCATCCTTGGAGAGGTGAGCTGGCCTTTGAAAAATGAGTGGGAGTACATGAAAGGAAGGGTATCCCAGGCAAAAGGAAGAGCATTATGCAAAGGCAGGCAGGCATAAAGGCACAGAACAAATATTATAAAATATAATTCAAGATACCATCAAGGGTGTGTTCTATAATGTTCGGACATTTGGAATGAGAAGAGTGGGTGAACCCTGAAGACATAGGATTGGGAAAGGGTAAGAGGCCTTGAATGCTGGGTTGTTTTTTTTTTTTTTAATGCTTAAACTTTACCCCATAGTTAATGTGGAGTCCTGGAATGGTTGAAGCATGAAAACCATTGTTTAGTTGCAAGAAGAAAAGGATCAGAGGTTCTGTGAGGACTCAGATTTCACCATTCCCACATTTTCTTAAGCTAGCATTCATCTCGGATGGTGCACATTCTAACCATTCTTTTGAAAGTCAGGAACAAGGCAACATTGCCCACTATTACTGTTTTTGTTCTATGTTGTATTGAAAGTTCCAGCCAGCACAGAAAGAAGAAAAAAAGTAAAAACTTAAGGATTACTGTGAACATCTAAATATTGTTCATTGCTGAGTCAAGGAGTGTGCTTGTATATTTCCTTACTTCTGCATCTTTATGTTTTTCCTGGCATTTTAAATTATCTTTCCTTTGTTCTTGCCTTTATTATTGAGAATTTTCCCAACAACTCAGTCAGGTCAGTAATCTTATCCGCATTTTACAGAGGGAGAAGGAGGGGTTGACAAAGTCCACAGCTGATACACAGTGGAGCTGGGGTCTTACCTATCTTGATGGGCTGACTCTCTCAACTCCTAGGCTGGCTGTACTCAGAGAAGGAATACATACTGGGGAGATGGTGGTGTAGTGAGGGTGTGACTCAGTCATTTGATCTTCACCAAGTTCACGAAGAGGAGGATGGTTGCAGGAAATCCCAAAGGGCACCTAATCAGTGAAGATTCTATAAAAAGATGGATGGAAGGCCAGCTACTCTGGCCAATATTCAACTCCCCAAAGGGGCCAAGCAACATCTCTCCAGCCTCAGGACTTTTGCACATGCTGTCATCTTGCCTAGAATGCTCTTCTCTGCTCTTCATGTGCCTGGCTCCTCCTCATCCTTCAGGTCACCACTTCATTCCCCTCCTCAGAGAGCTTCCCCGGTTACTCTTCATCTTTACTTCCCTGGATTGCTCAAGGCTTTGTTACCAAGTGAGGCTCCCTCCTCCTTGAGGGAGGCTGTTTCTTGGAGGCTTCCTAGGCCTCATGCAAAGAAACCCTGGGCTGTCCACCTCACCAGGTCATCAGATTGGTCCATTCCTGTAGGGGTCCCAGTCTGGGTGCCAGGAGACGCCATCCCAAGCCCCTGCAGAAATAGAGGAAGTAAAGCACTTAACAATTCCATGTTATTTGGCACCTGAAAGTAGAGAACTTTTTTTTTTTTTTTTTTTGGCTGCACTGCACAGCTCGTGGGATCTCAGTTTCCTGACCAGGGATTGAACCCAGGCCATGGCAGTGAAAGCGCTGAATCCTGACCACTAGACCACCAGGGAACTCCTGTACAGAACTTCTTTTTGAGCACAGATGAGAACCCCTCAGGAGCTTCCTCATCTCCTTCTGGCTAAACCCCACATCGAATCATCAACTTATTCAATAAATTTCTTCAGTGCCTCCCATGTGCCAGGCCCAGGCTAAGCACTAACTATACACACAGGGTAGGTCACTCACTGCACAAGGGCACCCAGTATGGGACAAGTGGGGGGCTGAGATGCAGCGCATGAACCAGTCACCAAGTTGGGGGCTCACAGAGCTGTGTCTGTTCAGAAGGATGCCTTTTTTGAACTCCCTGGAAAGCACCGTATGGGCTAGCAGCAGCCCTGCACATTGATGAATTAAACCCACATGGAGGGCTTCCCTGGTGGCACAGTGGTTGAGAATCTGCCTGCCAATGCAGGGGACACGGGTTCGAGCCCTAGTCTGGGAAGATCCCACATGCCGCGGAGCAACTCGGCCCGTGAGCCACAACTACTGAGCCTGCGCGTCTGGAGCCTGTGCTCCGCGCAACAAGAGAGGCCGCGACAGTGAGAGGCCCGCGCACCGCGATGAAGAGTGGCCCCCGCTCGCCGCAACTAGAGAAAGCCCTCGCACAGAAACGAAGACCCAACAGAGCCAAATAAATAAATAAATAAATAATAAATAAAATAAATTAAAAAAAAAAACAAACCCATATGGACCCCACCCGTGTGGAGTGACAGTCCAGTGGGAGACAGACAATTAATTAAACAACTAAATATATAATTAGAATTCACCCTTATTTTGCTCGTGAGGACACTGAGCTTCTGAGAAGCTAAACAACTGGCCCGAGGCCTCACAGCTAGTGAGTGACAGAGTCAGGGTTCAAACTCAGGTCTCCTGGCTCCAAAGCCACAATCTGCTCTGCAGAGTGAAAGAGGCATTTTAACTACATCAGCATTAATGTTGAGCTTCGGTCCCGACCTCCAGCATCTCCGTTTCTCCCTCTGACCCCTTTGATGACAAACTCAGGATTCTCTGATCCTGAGGGTCGTCCCTCCTCTTGCCCTTGCCACCTCTTTGGCTCAGCTCTCTTGGATCCGCCTGCTGCCTATTGCAGAGGCTTTTGGTGAAATGACTCATGCAATTCTTCCTGTCTCATGTGTCTTTTGGACCCTGTCATTCATCTCAGGGGCTGGGCTGGGGACAGACCTGAGTGACAGCCCTGTGCTACACTCATGATTCCAGTCACAGTGGCAACTAAAGCCACTATATATCTAGGAATAAGCTGATGTGAGTAAAGTTATAAAACTTTACTGAAGGACATAAAAGGAGGTCTGAATAAATGGAGAGACACACCATGTTCCTGGACAGAAAGACTTGGTATTATTAAAGATGTCACTTCTCCCCTAAGTAACCTATAAATTTCATGTAATTTCAATCAAAATACCGAAGGTATTTTTTAAATAAATAAATAAATAAATTTATTTATTTATTTATTTTATTTTTGGCTGCATGTAGGCTTTCTCTAGTTGCAGCGAGCGGGGGCTAGTCTTTGTTGCGGTGGCGTCTCTTGTTGCAGAGCACGGGCTCTAGGCGCGCGGGCTACAGTAGTTGTGGCTCGCAGGCTCTAGAGCACAGGCTCAGTAGTTGTGGTGCACGGGCTTAGTTGATCCGCAGCATGTGGGATCTTCCCGGTCCAGGGCTCGAACCCGTACCCCCTGCATTGGCAGGCGGATTCTTAACCACTGCACCACCAGGGAAGCCCTGGAAGGTATTTTTTTATGGAATTTGACAAGCTGATTCTCAAGTTAAACTAGAAGAAAAGATTCAATTTTAGAATTTTTTATTGTGGTAAAATACACATAACATAAAATTTACCATTTTAATCATTTTAAAGTATATAGTTCAGTGGCGTTAAGTACAGTCACATTGTTATGCGACCATCACCACCATCCATCTCCAGAACTATTTTATCACCCCAAACTGAAACTCTGTACCTATTAAACAATGACTCACCATCTCTCCCTTTCCCCACAAGAAAAAAAATTAATGAATAAAATTAAGGGACAACAGCCAATCCAGAAATAAAAATACTTATAAAACAAGAGAAATTATATTATCTATCTATCATAAGTGTAGCATTTCAAATCCACAAGGGAAATATAGACTGTTTAATCAATGGCATGAGGACAAATGACTGTCTAATTTGAAAAATATAAAATTTGA
This sequence comes from Balaenoptera physalus, assembly GCF_965194825.1. NCBI lineage: Eukaryota > Metazoa > Chordata > Mammalia > Artiodactyla > Balaenopteridae > Balaenoptera > Balaenoptera physalus. The sequence goes on along the minus strand of NC_138882.1, from coordinate 171,060,608 downwards.
ACTCTACCCCACACCAGACACACATACAAAGTACCTTTGATTTAAAGAACTAAATGTAAAAAACAAAACCTCATAAACCGTTAGAAGAAAAGTGGGACAGGTGAATAGATTTGACTACATAGAAACATTTCACTTCTGAAAGACAGGAGACTATAGGAGCAAAGTTAAAAGACATGTAACAGGCCTTCCCTGGTGGTGCAGTGGTTGAGAATCTGCCTGCCAATGCAGGGGACACGGGTTCGAGCCCTGGTCTGGGAAGATCCCACATGCCGCGGAGCAACTAGACCCGTGCGCCACACCTACTGAGCCTGCGCGTCTGGAGCCTGTGCTCCGCAACAAGAGAGGCCGCGACAGTGAGAGGCCCGCGCACCGCGATGAAGAGTGGCCCCCACTCGCCGCAAATAGAGAAAGCCCTTGCACAGAAACGAAGACCCAACACAGCCAAAAATAATAAATAAATAAATAAAAATTTAAAAAAAAAAAAAAAAAAAAAAAAAAAAAGACATGTAACAGACTGGGAAACAAACCTGCCATACACATGGAGGAAGGCAACACAAGCACATCTCGAAGTAACTATTTTGCTTTTATTTTCCCCACTTCCTCATGTCAATCAGAGGTTCCACTTTACCTCCAGGAGAATTAGTGCTTTTATAGCTGGAATATAAAGAGAGGGAAACAGCCAACGTTCAGATGTCATTGTTTTTTTAACTTCCCAGATAGTCTGCTGAAGCTCACATCAGAAACCACACTTTTGAAAGGCAGAGCCTTTGATTTTCAAGAGGCTGCTTTTGCCGAGAGAAGAAAATGCTATTGAAAATCGAAAGGGAAGGTCCTGAAGAAAGCAGGAGAGAGAGTTTATGCCTTAACTATAGATTGAAAAGAGAACAGAGAAGACCCACACCATGTGCCACCTGGGAAGTAAATGGGGTCACCGGGCTGGGAGAGGGAAAAGGATCGAGATGAGGCATGACCTTGGAAGAGGTCGGGGGGCTTGGGATGAGGGAACTGGACCTGTGGGACCACAAGGAAGGGAAGGGAGTCAGTGCCCAGAGACTGCTAAGCCCTCTCCATCACCGCTACCAGGGGGCTTTATGGGCACTGGACCGTCACCAGTAGATGCTCTGGGGCCACTTAAGTGGGCACCAGGGGCCACCTTGGCTGAAGAGCCACATTAGCCATTGGCTCTTCATTTTTGAGCCCACGTGAGAATCTGCCAAGATGCTTACAGACCACGGTGGTGCCCCTCCCCACATCCCACTGGCCCAGTGACTCCTGGCAGCTAGGGGGCTGGTTCTGTGCACCTTGCCCGCACCCCAACCCCCCACTTCAAATGCGCCCTGTGGCTTCCCTGGGCTTTTCTGCCTCGGCCTTCTCTTTAGCTGGGGAAGGCCTCTCAGCCTTCCAGCAGGCATAGTTTGGAAATGTAGGAAGCTGACGCCCCTAGAGCAACCTTCCACCATGAGGGACGGGAGTCCTGGATAAACGCTTCAGCTTCTGGCCTTAAGAGGCACAACTCCAAGGCCTGCTCCTCGTGGGTCCTCAGAGGGGCTCCAGTGGGATTCGGCCCGTTGCCCCCAGTGGTAACCAGCTCAGAGAACAGCATGTTGAAGAAATCATTTGTCCTGTAGGATGTCCTCCATTTTGGGTTTGTCTACCTGCTTCTGTGTGTATCATTCACCTCGTCCCTCCATCCCCAGGATTTCCTGTCACTAGAAGTCAATTCTTCGGCAAGGCACCAGAGCAGCTGGCATTGGTGCCTGGCCAGCTCCTCTTGGCCAATCCTGGAGGCCACTTGCAGACAGGCTGTACCAGTGCCCTTCATGTTTTTTTCTTTTCTTTTCTTTTTTTTTGGCCGCACCACGCGGCATGCAGGATCTTAATTCCCCAGCCAGGGATCGAACCTGTGCTCCCTGCAGTGGAAGTGCAGAGTCCCCCCAGTGCCCTTCTGAGTCTTGCATCCTGAGGGCATTCTCTGGTCCTGAGAGGAGCCGGGGTATTAATACCCCAGGAGCGATCTTTGAACAGAGCAGGGTGGGGGTGGGTGGCTCAACACTTCCAGCTTCCTTGCCTCTCAGAGGAGGTTTCTAACATATGTCCTGCACAGCATTTCAGAGGGTGCCCAGAAGAACTGGGTCCCAGCTGTCTGAGTGGTATCCCACTCATTAATTCATTTTTATTGGGTTTCTACCTTCCCTGCCTCACCTCCCCACTCCCTTAAAGGTACTTCCTCTGATCATCTCCCAAATAAACTACCTGAACCCAAATCCTTTTCCTAGGGTCTGCTTTTTTGAGGGAATCCAAGCAAAGGCAGACACTTGATAGGCGGGGCTGTCACATGACACCACATCAGGAGACACACATAGCAGTGCTAAGATTAACCAGTGGGCTCAGGCGGTGACAGCCTGACCCTTCCATGATAAAACTCCCCAACAACTTTTCATATAATAATTTCATCCGTTGGTGATTATTGCCTGAACCCATTATTTTATTAGGGGCTGTAAAAAGATGATTTTCTAATCCTATCAATCCTTCCACATTTATTAGCTGGAATTTTTTATAAGGAACTTTCTCTCATAAACTAGGGCTTTTAGGTTGAGATGAAATAGTAGAAGAATGACAGGATAAAGTCTTAATTCTTTCCTTTTCATTGCTAATCCTCAGGATGAGGAATTATGCCCTAGTTACCTTCAATGGTATTTAATGATATTTGGTTGATTTGCGGCTTTCTCTCTCTGAGCATCAGTATGGACAAATGAGTGTTTATATATTCAGTGTGTTTCAAGCATTATGAGTCACTGTTCTTTCTGCTATTCAAATTCTCCCATCTTTAACCAGTGGGTGTCTCTTCTTTTTGGCTTCTATATTTCCTTTGGACGTGATCCCATTACTCTTTGACAATGTCCTCGCTTTCTGACCCAACAAGATGTCCCTGGCTCACATTGTCTATTTCCTGCCCAGACCTGGAATTAGCCAATCCTCCAAGGAGCCGTGGTTCGTGGTAGTTGGAAAAGACATCTGGGTACTAGGTATGCTCACTGATAGTGGGTTATCACTGCATCCAAATTTTTCAGTGAACAGAACTGGGAAGTACATACTTTTGAACAGAAAAATAAAAGGATTATGAGTTTCTGCTAATATTTCCAATTCACATGTAACATTCAAGGCTTTTACTTAACTTCTTTGGTCTTATCCTCATATCTCTTTTCTCAGACACTGAAGATCTTGGATTCCAGTATTAACATCATTACTGATTTGTATTATCATGTGATCTATATAAAATAGTTTCAAAAATAATGCCAATATTTTTACTAACAATAAGACTTGCAAATGAAGTGTTAAGATTTCTTTGCGGTTCTTTTGTCCTTGAAAAATGTTTCTTTAAAGATGTCCAGCT